>NC_080727.1:72500-80000 GCF_019097595.1 Hemibagrus wyckioides
TTTCGTCAATAAAGGAATATAAATTTAATAAATAAATAATAAACATGTTTAAATTCTGTATTTAATATCTGTATGTTCCAGTGGAGAATCAGGTAAACACTGTAAATGTTAACAATAGAAAATTGAAAGTGTGTGTGTGTGTGTGTGTGTTTCCCAGGCTGGAAGCTTTAAAGTGCAGAACTGTTAGTCACACTCATTTTCCACACTCACTCAACGCCCTAAACACTCAGGATCTTCACTAGGAGGACCAGCCGACCATGACGTTTTCTAAACCCACGCCTTAACCCAACAAGAGAAACGCCAAACTCGTTTTCAAATGCATTCAGCGTGATACTTCAACGTCGACAAAGCGTGATGAATGTAGTGTGTCCACAGAGGCTGAGTGTGCGTGTCGAGTCAGGATCGTTAATTAATTACGCCCCTGTGTTCTTTGTGGCACTGGGTGGGTCGATCTGTGTGTGTGTGTGTGTGTGTGTGTGTGTGTATTTAGTGACTCTGAAAGGTTTGAGAAAGGCCTGGCACTGACTTTTAGCCACAACTGGTTTCAGAGGCTTTTGTTCTTTGATACAGTTGAAACTTTTCATTTGTTTTATTTCACACATTATTTCACGAGTCTCACAAAATAGAAGACGGAAATCAAGACAAAGAAAGGCATTAATTTACTATCAAAAGAAATGATGATGATTATTATTCTAGTAACTGACTATAAGAATCAGTATTCTTCATTCCATGTGTGAAGTTTTCAGGTTTGTGGAGAAGAGAACACAGCTCATGAGGATGAGAAGATTCATCTGGACTCAAAGTCTCTCCAAAACTGACTTCAAGTGCTTTCATTAAAGTGCCAATGGTTTATCTCTCTCTCTCTCTCTCTCTCTCACACACACACACACACACACACAGTGAGTTTCAGTCTGTGAGTTTTTGGTCTTTCATGTGATGGTGGATCTCCTGTGCTGAAGCTCTGGGAGTTCTGGGAGGGTTGAAGAAGATAAACGATGTTTAACAGAGCGATGTTTAAAGTGTGAAGGTTAGAGGTGGTGGGTGTTTTCTTCATTCATATTCTCCTCTGGCCAAATATCACATTTACACCATGAACACAGCTAACATACGTAAATGATGATGAAGGATGTTTCCTCAGCACTGTTTGTCCTTCCTCTTCTCCTCTTCATCACTCTCTAATGATTTATAATCACACTTCCTCATGGCTTCCTTTCTCACTCTGCTTCCTCTCAAGCAGGGGAAGGCAAGTTCGGTCCTAGAGAGCCGCAGTCCTGCAGATTTCGGCTCCAGCCCTGAAAAAAAACCTCACCTGCCTGTAGCCTTAGTAATCCTGAAGACCTTAAGATTAGCTTGTTCAGGTGTGTTTGATTAGGGTTGGACTGAACTCTGCAGGACTGTGGCTTTCTAGGACCGAACTTGCCTACCCCTGCCCTCAAGGGTTCTTCCTCATTTGGTCTCAAGGTTTTTTTCTCTGCACTGTGACCTCTGGTTTGATCATGAGGATCTAAAATGGAATCTTCACCCATGTTTCTGTAAAGCTGGCTGTGAAGCGGTCTAGAGTTTAAAGATTTAAATAAATAAAATTGAACTGAAGCGAATATGAGGCAGGGGTCAGTACAGAGGAACTGAAATCACTGAGAGATCGGATTGATTAATTTTGAAGAAGCCCACCTGTTGGTGTGTGTGTGTGTGTGTGTGTGCGTTTGTGTGTGTGTGTGCAGTATGTGTGTGGGCTTTAAAAATGCATGATTGACACAAACGCTCCCTCATCTAACAGATCACTGATCCATTAGTGGAGACAGAACTGAAGGGTGGAAGGTGTTACACACACACACACACACACACACACACACAGTGGCCCTGGCTAACTAAGGCAATGTCGATCTGTACAAGTACAGTGCTTTAATAATAATAATAATAATAATAATAATAATAATAATAATAATAATAATAAGCTCAGGTTGTTTGTAGAGATCAGACAGTGATGAGTTTTTCTCTGAGGTGTATTTATCCACATCGTTATTCTTGAACCCTGCATTAGTTTAATATCAGTCTAAATATCGACTCATCAGTCCAACAAACAACATTCATTAAGTAGCACACATTAATGCAAATATGTTTTGTGTGTGTGTGTGTGTTAATCCTGTACGAGGCCACAGGGCTGTAATTACACCATTTAGATAATTAAAGCCTCTAGCGTCCACACACACCATCCTCTCAACCAGGATTAACCATCTGTGTGTGTGTGTGTGTGTAATGCCTGTTTGTTTGGGTGTGTGATGGCTCGAGGACACTAACCCGTCTCTCATTGATGAGAATGTTTTATTTACATTAGACTTGTTTTACAGAAAGATTCTGTTTCTGAAGGTGAAAACTTTCTCTCTGCTCTCCTCACTTCATTTGTCCAAACACGCCTCTGAGACACCAAGACAAAGAAACTTTGAGACACACTCCTCTCTCTCTCTCTCTCTCTCTCTCTCTCTCTCTTTCTCTCTCTCTGTAGCTTAGTGGTTCAGATGTTGGACGACTGATCAGAAGGTTGTGATGTTGAAGGTCCACCAAGCTGCCACTGCTGGGCCCCTAAGGAAGGCCCCTAACTCTCACCTGCTCAGGTGTATAAATATGAGATAAAGTGTCTGTTGCTCTGGATAAAATCTGTGTATAATACACAAATTAATTACACTCTCTCTCCACAGCAGTGATTTTATTATAATCTCAATTAAGTGGAATTTAGACCTACACTATAAAATACTAACCCAGTAAACTGTGTGTGTGTGTGTGTGTGTGTGTGTGTGTGTGATTTAGAGTCAGTGAGGTTTTGGTAAGTGCATTAGGGCCCCTTGGTGGACTGAAATGATGAAGTGCACTGTCTGAGGGAGCTTTTAATAACACACACACACACACACACACACACAAAGATTTTAGCTTTTATACTTGTTTCAGTGTTGTTACACACATACACACACAGGATGTGCATAAGCATTAGCACTTTCGTTCATTATGCCACATTTATTCAAAGCATGTGTCTCTGATGTTTACTCTGCAGTTTTTATGTTAATGTTTTTATTGATGTTTTTATTTGGGATTGGTGAATAGGGCTCAGGGATTGGTGAATAGGGCTCAGGGATTGGTGAATAGGGCTCAGGGATCAGTAGGGAGAACATTTGAAACACAGCCTGAGAGACATCACTTTGTTCACACTACAATATGTTCATAAAGACAGAAACACCAGCCTGAGGTCAGCTCCATCATGTTCTAGGAGTCTAGGAGAAGTGTTTACATGAGTTCTGCAGCTGCAGTGTGTGTGTGTGTGTGTGTGTGTGAGAGAGAGAGATACATGCCCTCAATCTGGACAGTGTCTCTCCAGAAGAAACACATCAAAGTGGCGCATGTCCACATTTACAATCCTTATTAGGCCTACATCAAAGTAGTATAGCACTTCAAACACACACACACACACACACACAAAGAGGAAGTACGTCCAGCATTGAGTTGCTCCCGACATTATCAAATTAAAAACTGTAAAAGAATCTTCTGCTTTTAACACACACACACACACAGACTGTCACATACCCAGTTAAAATGCTTGTTGGGCTGCACAGGTATGTGTGTGTGTGTGTTTGGTCTTTAATGAGCCACTCATTCACCTGCTCTATTAGGGATTAACAGAGGCTAATTGTGGTTAATTGCTGTAGCACTGGTCCTTATCAGTGTGAGCTGTTGGCCAGAAGGAGGAGTGTATGTGTGTGTGTGTGTGTGTGTGTGTGTCTGTGTCTGTGTTTGAGCATGCTCTTAGCTAATCCACTGTTGACCAGAGGGCTTCGTACACCATTACAGGTTACGGCTTGAGACGGAGTGTAAACACATTCTTAGCTAATGAGGGCACTTAGTAGGGCCCCTAAATCCTGAACACACTCAGATGTGGCTGATAGTGCAGGAGGAAGTCAAAGTGCAACTCACTCCAGCATATTTACCCCATAGACAGCTAATCAAGCTAACACAGAGAGAGAGAGAGAGAGAGAGAGAGAGAGAGAGACGGGGGAGAGAGAGAAAGAGAGAGAGGATGATTCAATTACATCACTATTGCAGATTCCTCTACAGCATCTAACATGTTTTATTCTGAAGCTCAGACACTCCACAGCTCTCTGTCTGTCTCTCTGTCCCTCTCTGTCCGTCTCTCTGTAACTTGGAGCAGCTGTGTTCAGTAATCCAGTGACCGGTGTGGATTAGCATTAGCCCGAGCACTAATTACAGGCTGCATGGTTTCCAGGAGGAAGTGAGGGTGTAGGATTACACGTCGCTGTGAGCTTTATGATAAATACACACATGTGTTTCACTCTTTGTGGTAAAATTATAAATAAATTTATAACAACATTTTTACAGTTTAATAAGAGACAGTCACGTTAGCCTGAATCTCACGCTAACAACTCTAAAGCAGATAACAACACAGAGAGAGAGACGTACACTTTAACTGAAACACAAGATTTATAAATATATTATAAATGATATTATTTTTAACCTGGCCATATTTCCATTAGTTTAGGTGATTAAAACACTAAACTTATTTAAAAGTCCAAATGCTTTAGAACTTTTATAACGAAGTGTCAGTGTGTCCAGTGAGCGGTCAGGGCGTGTGAGAGTGCTGAAGCAGATTACTGTAACAGCACTTGTGTTTAATTCCTCTAATGTCATTTAACAACATTTGCAGTTTTTATTTATTACATGTAACACTTTTTATCTGTTCATATTTACATTTATTTTGGAACGTCTTCTAAACAAGTTCACATTTACGGTGTGAGGCAGACGTCCTCCATCCAGAGCGATGTACAACAGTCTCTCAGTGAAAACATCACCACTGGTCCACTTGGACGCAGACTCAGGAAACTAGGTCTGATAGAATCTCAATAAGGTCCAACCAAAATTGTATTGTCCTTCTGTTGGCGCCATGCACTTTCGCTGTAGAACACTCCAAAAAAGCAATGTCTAGCAAATAGGACATCCAGGTATGTATAGCTGGGATAGCTGGATCTATCCACAATTTCAGGATAAACAAATAAAGTTTTTATAAACAAACGGAAAAATAAAAGTTAGTTTAAGTGTTTCAGGAGGTGTTCAAGTGTTTTGTAGGTCTTCAGTCGTTGTTTGAAGACGGTCAGTGTTCACACTCGGCTGTTTGTAGACCTACCTCTTACCCTGAGAGATGGTGAGACCAGTCAGGCAGTGCTAGTGGATCTTAGGGAGCGAAGTGCAGTGTGAGGAGTAATAAGAGCTTTGAGGTCAGACTTTGCTGGTCCATTCTGGGCTTTGTAGGAGGTTGAACTGCATTCAGAGGTAGACCTGCCAGGATCGAGCTACAGTAGTCCAGTCTCAAACTGAAAAGAGACTGAACAAGCACCTGAGCAGCCTGTGTGAAGAAAAATGACTGAATCCTTATGATCCTGAACTGGGGATGAATCACCTGGGATGACCAGCAGTTCAGTTTTGCTGGAATTGAGTTTTAGCTGATGAGCTGATATCTCAGCTGATATCTCATCCAAGATGAGATCCAGACACACTGAGATCCGAGCAGAAGCCGTGGTATCTGAGGGAGGGAAGGAGAAGATTAGTTGGGTGTCATCGGCATAGCAGTGGTGAGAGAACCCATGTGAGGATATAACTTCACCAAGAGAGTGAGTGTAGAGGGAGAAAAGGAGAGGACCAAGTACTGAGCCTTGTGGGACACCAGTAGAGAGTCTGCATGGAGCAGATGTCCATCCCCTCCATGTTACCTGATATGAGCGACCATCCAGGTAGGAAGCAAACCATTCCCATGCTGTTCCACAAATTCCAAGACTCCTGAGGGAGGACAAGAGAGTCTTGTGGTTGACCATAGCACATGCTGCTGAAAGGTGGAGGAGGAAGTTCCGGTTGTCATTTATGTTATAGCAGATATAAACATTCCCTCGACTGAAGCTGTTAAACATAATATGAGTTTGTAATCCATCATGTGGACACAGACACACACACACACACACACATACACATACTCGAGTATTCTCAGAGTAAATGAGCGAACAGTCAGGTTTCTGAAGAATAACGTGACGTGATTTTCTGACTACGTGTAAAAAAAATCTGACCTGCAGTAGAAACCTGCAGTAAAACGATACAACTGTGATCAGACAGGACACTCTCAGTGGACAATGAGTGTGTGTGTATGTGTGTGTGTGTGTGTGTATATGTGTTTGTGTTTGAGGATCAGACGCAGCATATAGTCTGATCAATCCTTCTTAAAAACACAGTGAGTGTCTGATCGGATTTCAGCCTGATTCAGCTCGACTTGGCCGGATTAGCAGCAGCAGTCACTCAGTCTAGACACCATTACTGTTACACTCAGTACCCTGTGTGTGTGTGTGTGTGTGTGTGTGTGTGTGTGACAATGTGGATACTAATCCTAATGGATTGTTTGTTCTTCGTGTCTTCAGTCTTGGTGTGTCTGCCACCTTCAGGGCGTTTCTCACACAGTCTGGGTTTTAGTAGACACTCACTTTTTCTTCTGGACTTCTTCTACATGTCGATAAATGTATGTATTATCAACACACACACACCTCGCTTCCAGAAATTGAAGATTAAATATAGTTAGCAGGAGAAGTTAAACATAAAGAGCTCAATAACTAAAAAGGCATGATTGTTGGCTGTACAATAAAATATTAAATATTTAATCCTGTTGTGTTTTTGTGTTTAAGCCTTTGTTAAAAAAAAGCAGATAAATATAAAATGAGTGAAGGTACAGACTGACAGCTGAGTGATGCTGGCTTTGTGTGTCTCTGTGTTCCAAAGTGTTTCTGTGCTTATATCTCTCAGACAGATCCCCAACTAATCTCCAAACAGTGGTGTGTGTGTGTGTGTGTGGTGTGTGTTGGGGGCTTGGGCAGGTATTATAGCAGTAAAAAGCCCAAACATCTTTGTCAGTTTGTGTCAAATCCCTCAATTCCACACAAATGCCACCTGAACCCCCCCCCCACACACACACACACACACACACACACACCAGCACTTGACTGTTCTGACGTACAGAAATCAGCAAAGATGTTCCTGTATTTTTGGAGGTTCAGACTTCAGAGGTTTTGAATGTTGATGTAAATATTCAGTTCGTTCGTTCATTTGATTCGTTGATTCATTCTGCTCCTGACTCATTTAACCTGGAGTCATTCAGTACTGGGGCATTGTGCGGACACGGACACACAGTGAAGTGTTTAAACTCTGTTTTTTCTGTGTGCGGTACTGAAAGTGCAGATTGTGAAACATTACATTACATTCAGGAAGGATTCAGTAATGATCTCTTGCTCTTCAGGGATGCAGCTGTGGGCGTGTCCACCGTCTCATCTCTGCTGTACAGGAACAAAAGCCAGCAAGCCTCTCGTCTGGCCGGCGGTGATTACTGACACAAACCTCACTGAGTTAATGAGAGTAAAAATGATAGCCTTCATTCTGTCTGAGACGCCACAAATCCTCTGAATCACT
>NC_080727.1:85000-117500 GCF_019097595.1 Hemibagrus wyckioides
GTTTAATATAACATCTGTTTAACTTAGAACATGAAAGTAAGGTTAATAATATAACTTAGATTACACATTTTTCAGTTTTATTCAAATTAGGGTGATGCAAAAATGAGTACACCCCACAACAAAAACTACTACATCTACTACTTTGTATGGCCTCCATGATTTTTAATCACAGCACCAAGTCTTCTAAGTTGGTGACATTTTGCAACATCTATCTTTTTCCATTCTTCCATTATGACCGCTTTTATAGACTGGATGTGCATGAAGACCAAGGGCACGGAGTGATGGTCGCATCTTTTCTTTCAATATAAAGCAGTACATCTGTGAATTCATGATCAATGAAATGCAGCTCCCCGACACCAGCAGCACTCATGCAGCCCCCATAAGGACACTGCCACCACCATGTTTCACTGTAGGCACCATGCATTTTTCTTTGTATTCCTCACCTTTGTGACAGTTTTGAAGCCATCAGTTCCAAAAACATTTATTTTGGTCTCATCACTCCAGAGTATAGAGTCCCAGCAGTCTTCATCTTTGTCAGCATGGGCCCTGGCAAACTCTAGGTGGGCTTTTTTGTGCCTGGGTTTTAGGAGAGGCTTCTTTGGTGGACGGCACCCATGCATGCCATTCCTCTGCAGTGTACGCTGTACTGTGTCACAGGAAACACTCACCCCAGTCTGGCTTTCTACTTCTTTAGATAACTGCAGTGAACTCTCATGCCGATTTTCTTCAACCCTTCTCATCAGAAGACGTTCCTGTCGAGGTGTTAGCTTCCGTGGAAGACCTGGACGTCTCTGTGAGATGGTTGCAGTTCCATCTTTTTAAATGTTTGTACCACTTTTCCTACAGTATTCTGACTGATAAGTAAAACTTTGCTGATCTTCTTGTAGCCTTCACCTTTCTGGTGTAAAGAAATGACTATATCTTGTGACATTTCTATTCCATGTGGTACCATTGCTGACAGCATGAAATGGGAAGGGGTTTTTCTTTAAGTAACACCCTTTTATAATCCACTGTCTGCTGGACACCTGTGGAATGAACAATTAGACTGACCTTTGAAAAAGTTAATTAAATTTAAAAGTTATATTATTAACCTTACTTTCATGTTCTAAGTTAAACAGATGTTATATTAAACTTAGTCTTGTCGACATTTTGGAGATTGTTTTTGTGTTCATTGAGATACTGTTTAAAATGGTACTTTTCAAAGGGGGTGTACTCATTTACACTGAACACTGTACACACACATATATACACATTCATACAAATATATACAAAACGATATAAAACTAAGTCGGAAGAAGAGAAACCTTAAATCTAGCAAACAGTAAGTTCGAGTAAAGGTATCGGTGCAGATGTGAACACAGATGTGGATTTATTTAGAGCAGTGTATACAGTACAGTCCACATGTACACACTGACAGTAGAGAACAAAGATGAAGAATGCTGTATAGAGAAAAGTGTTAATTGTTGTAATATGAGTGTTATCACCAGTCTCTCTCACACACACACACACACACACACACACACACACACAGGTGAGCTCCTGTACAGTGTTAATTCATGTAATTTATGTATTATATCATTTTTATTATATTATATTATATTATATTAGTTATAATAAAATAAAAGTAGATGTAGAGGTGGATGTTGCTGCGATCGTCCTGTAATTTATTTCACCTGCAGAAGAACCAGAACCCCGGGTTCTACTGGTCTGTGAATACAGCTGCTGAAGATTCAAAACCAAACTAAAGACCTATACTAGCAAAAACACATCCAAGCTTTAATCCAATGTATGTATGTGTGTGTGTGTGTGTGTGAGTGACAGATTCTCCCCCGAGCTTGCTGTGCTGGCGCCTTGCTGACTGATGGACACTTCATCTCGCTCTCACACACACACACACACACACACACACACACACACACATTGGATTAAAGCTTGGATGTGTTTTTGCTAGTATACATCTTTGGTTTGAATCTTCAGCAGCTGATTTTTCTTTCTCCAAATAATTTAGAATTTCTCTCAACTACTCATACCTAACTGCCCTATGTGTTACTGCAGTGAGACCACACCCACAGCAGCCACCCCAGGGGCTGATGGGTAATCAAAGTCAAAGAAGCTTTATTGTCACTTCAACCATATATATCAGATGCAGTACACAGTGAAATGAAACAACGTTCCTCCTAGACCAGAGGTGCTACACAGAACACAGACAAAGTACAGAGACGCAGACAAACATAGAGCTATAACATAGAGACAGAGATAAAGCTAACTATACTTAAAGTGCAAGCTTTAGAAAATCAACATACAACAGAAGTGCACAGGATGACAAGACAGGACAGTGCAAACAACATATAGACCGACTCTGTGTAAAAGAACAGTGATGACAGAGAGTGCAAATATTAAAGTTAACATGTAAACACAACCAATGTAAAGTGACACATGCGTGCAAACAGGACAATTTTTGTGCGTGTGTGTATCCAGCACAGTACAGTTTCTCTGTTGAGAGCAGTTCTCAGTTGTGTGTGTGTGTGTGTCCGTGTCTAGCACAGTTTAGATTCTCTGTTGAGAACACAGATCTCAGTTTTGTGCATGTGTGTGTGTGTTGTGTGTGTGTGTCAGTTTTTGTGAAGCTGTTCAACAGTCTGGTTGTGCGGGTCCGAATGCTTCGGTACCTCTTTCCGGATGGCAGAAGGGTGAAGAGTGTGTGTGAGGGGTGTGTGGGGTGTGTAAGAGTGTGTGAGAGGGGTGTGTGGGGTGTGTAAGAGTGTGTGTGAGGGGTGTGTAAGAGTGTGTGTGAGGGGTGTGTAAGAGTGTGTATGAGGGGTGTGTGCAGTGTGTATGAGTGTGGGTGTGAGGGGTGTGTGGGGTGTGTGGGGTGTGTAAGAGTGTGTGTGAGTGTGTGGGGTGTGTGAGAGTGTGTGTGAGGGGGTGTGTAAGAGTGTGTGTGAGGGGTGTGTGGGGTGTGTATGAGTGTGTGTGAGGGGTGGTGTGGGTGTGTAAGAGTGTGTGTGTGGGGGTGTGTAAGAGTGTGTGTGCGGGGTGTGTAAGAGTGTGTGTGCGGGGTGTGTAAGAGTGTGTGTGCGGGGTGTGTAAGAGTGTGTGTGTGAGGGTGTGTAAGAGTGTGTGTGAGGGTGTGTAAGAGTGTGTGTGAGGGTGTGTAAGAGTGTGTGTGAGGGGTGTGTAAGAGTGTGTGGGGTGGGGTGTGTGGGGTGTGTAAGAGTGTGTGTGTGGGGTGTGTAAGAGTATGTGTGTGGGGTGTGAAGGGGTGTGTGTGGGGTGTGTAAGGGTGTGTGTGAGGGGGGTGTGGGGTGTGTAAGAGTGTGTGTGTGGGGTGTGTAAGAGTGTGTGTGTGGGGTGTGTAAGAGTGTGTGTGAGGGGTGTGTAAGAGTGTGTGTGTGTGGGGTGTGTAAGAGTGTGTGTGAGGGGTGTGTAAGAGTGTGTGTGAGGGGTGTGTAAGAGTGTGTGAGGGGTGTGTAAGAGTGTGTGTGAGGGGTGTGTAAGAGTGTGTGTGAGGGGTGTGTAAGAGTGTGTGTGCGGGGTGTGTAAGAGTGTGTGTGAGGGGTGTGTAAGAGTGTGTGTGAGGGGTGTGTAAGAGTGTGTGTGAGGGGTGTGTAAGAGTGTGTGTGAGGGGTGTGTGGGGTGTGTAAGAGTGTGTGTGAGGGTGTGCGGGGTGTGTAAGAGTGTGTGTGCGGGGTGTGTAAGAGTGTGTGTGAGGGGTGTGTAAGAGTGTGTGTGCGGGGTGTGTAAGTGTGTGTGAGGGGTGTGTAAGAGTGTGTGTGAGGGGTGTGTGGGGTGTGTAAGAGTGTGGGTGAGGGGTGTGTAAGAGTGTGTGTGTGGGGTGTGTAAGAGTGTGTGTGTGGGGGGTGAAGGAGTGTGTGTGTGGGGGGTGAAGGAGGGTGTGTGTGGGGTGTGTAAGAGTGTGTGTGGGGTGTGTAAGAGTGTGTGTGAGGGGTGTGTGGGGTGTGTAAGAGTGTGTGTGAGGGGTGTGTGAGGGGTGTCTAAGAGTGTGTGTGAGGGGTGTGTGGGGTGTGTGAGGGGTGTGTGGGATGTGTAAGAGTGTGTGTGAGGGGTGTGTAAGAGGGTGTGTGGGGTGTGTAAGAGTGTGTGTGAGGGGCGTGAGGGGTGTGTAAGAGTGTGTGTGAGGGGTGTGTGGGGGTGTGTGAGTGAGGGTGTGTGGGATGTGTAAGAGTGTGTGTGAGGGGTGTGCGGGGTGTGGAAGAGTGTGTGTGCGGGGTGTGTGAGGGGTGTGTGGGGTGTGTGAGTGTGTGTGTGCGGTGTGGGTGTGGGGGGTGTGAGGTGTGTAAGAGGGTGTGTGAGGGGTGTGTGAGGGGTGTAAGAGTGTGTGTGAGGGGTGTGTGGGGTGTGTAAGAGTGTGTGTGAGGGGTGTGTGGGGTGTGTAAGAGTGTGTGTGAGGGGTGTGTGGGGTGTGTAAGAGTGTGTGTGAGGGGTATGTAAGAGTGTGTGTGAGGGGTGTGTGGGGTGTGTAAGAGTGTGTGTGAGGGGTGTGTGGGGTGTGTAAGAGTGTGTGTGAGGGGTGTGTGGGGTGTGTAAGAGTGTGTGTGAGGGGTATGTAAGAGTGTGTGTGAGGGGTGTGTGAGGGGTGTGTGAGGGGTGTGTGTGGTGTGTAAGAGTGTGTGTGTGGGGTGTGTAAGAGTGTGTGTGTGGGGTGTGTAAGAGTGTGTGTGAGGGGTGTGTGTGGTGTGTAAGAGTGTGTGTGAGGGGTGTGTGAGGGGTGTAAGAGTGTGTGTGAGGGGTGTGTGGGGTGTGTAAGAGTGTGTGTGAGGGGTGTGTGGGGTGTGTAAGAGTGTGTGTGAGGGGTATGTAAGAGTGTGTGTGAGGGGTGTGTGGGGTGTGTAAGAGTGTGTGTGAGGGGTGTGTGGGGTGTGTAAGAGTGTGTGTGAGGGGTATGTAAGAGTGTGTGTGAGGGGTGTGTGAGGGGTGTGTGAGGGGTGTGTGTGGTGTGTAAGAGTGTGTGTGTGTGGTGTGTAAGAGTGTGTGTGAGGGGTGTGTGTGGTGTGTGAGGGGTGTGTGAGCGGTGTGTGTGGTGTGTAAGAGTGTGTGTGTGTGGTGTGTAAGAGTGTGTGTGAGGGGTGTGTGGTGTGTGAGGGGTGTGTGAGGGGTGTGTGTGGTGTGTGAGGGGTGTGTGTGGTGTGTAAGAGTGTGTGTGAGGGGTATGTAAGAGTGTGTGTGAGGGGTGTGTGTGGTGTGTGAGGGGTGTGTGAGGGGTGTGTGTGGTGTGTAAGAGTGTGTGTGAGGGGTGTGTAAGAGTGTGTGTGAGGGGTATGTAAGAGTGTGTGTGAGGGGTGTGTGTGGTGTGTGAGGGGTGTGTGTGGTGTGTAAGAGTGTGTGTGTGGGGTGTGTAAGAGTGTGTGTGAGGGGTGTGTGGGGTGTGTAAGAGTGTGTGTGAGGGGTGTGTGGGGTGTGTAAGAGTGTGTGTGGGGTGTGTGAGGGGTGTGTGTGGTGTGTGAGGGGTGTGTGAGGGGTGTGTGTGGTGTGTAAGAGTGTGTGTGTGGGGTGTGTGAGGGGTGTGTGTGGTGTGTAAGAGTGTGTGTGTGAGGGGTATGTAAGAGTGTGTGTGAGGGGTGTGTGTGGTGTGTAAGAGTGTGTGTGTGGGGTGTGTAAGAGTGTGTGTGTGGGGTGTGTGAGGGGTGTGTGGGGTGTGTGGGGTGTGTGAGGGGTGTGTGAGGGGTGTGTGTGGTGTGTAAGAGTGTGTGTGAGGGGTGTGTGAGGGGTGTGAGGGGTGTGTGTGGTGTGTGAGGGGTGTGTGGGGTGTGTAAGAGTGTGTGTGTGTGGGGTGTGTAAGAGTGTGTGTGAGGGGTGTGTGGGGTGTGTAAGAGTGTGTGTGAGGGGTGTGTGGGGTGTGTAAGAGTGTGTGTGAGGGGTGTGTGGGGTGTGTAAGAGTGTGTGTGTGGGGTGTGTAAGAGTGTGTGTGAGGGGTGTGTGTGTGTGTAAGAGTGTGTGTGAGGGGTGTGTGGGGTGTGTAAGAGTGTGTGTGAGGGGTGTGTGGGGGTGTGTAAGAGTGTGTGTGAGGGGTGTGTGGGGTGTGTAAGAGTGTGTGTGAGGGTGTGTAAGAGTGTGTGTGAGGGGTGTGTGAGGGGTGTGTTAGAGTGTGTGTGAGGTGTGTTAGAGTGTGTGTGAGGGGTGTGTGTGAGGGGTGTGTAAGAGTGTGTGTGTGGGGTGTGTGAGTGTGTGTGTGAGGGGTGTGTGGGGTGTGTAAGAGTGTGTGTGAGGGGTGTGTGTGGTGTGTAAGAGTGTGTGTGAGGGGTGTGTTAGAGTGTGTGTGAGGTGTGTGTGGGGTGTGTTAGAGTGTGTATGAGGGGTGTGTGGGGTGTCTAAGAGTGTGTGTGAGGGGTGTGTAAGAGTGTGTGTGATGGGTATGTAAGAGTGTGTGTGAGGGGTGTGTGGGGTGTGTGGGGGGTGTGTGTGGTGTGTAAGAGTGTGTGTGTGGGGTGTGTGAGAGTGTGTGTGACGGGTGTTAGGGGTGTGTAAGAGTGTGTGTGAGGGGTGTGTGAGGGGTGTGTAAGAGTGTGTGTGAGGGGTGTGTGGGGTGTGTAAGAGTGTGTGTGAGGGGTGTGTGGGGTGTGTGAGGGGTGTGTGTGAGTGTGTGTGTGGGGTGTGTAAGAGTGTGTGTGAGGGGTGTGTGTGGTGTGTAAGAGTGTGTGTGAGGGGTATGTAAGAGTGTGTGTGAGGGGTGTGTGGGGTGTGTAAGAGTGTGTGTGAGGGGTGTGTGGGGTGTGTAAGAGTGTGTGTGTGGGTGTAAGAGTGTGTGTGAGGGGTGTGTGGGGTGTGTAAGAGTGTGTGTGAGGGGTGAGGGGTGTGTGAGGGTGTGTGAGGGGTGTGTAAGAGTGTGTGTGAGGGGTGTGTGGGGTGTGTGGGGGGTGTGTAAGAGTGTGTGTGAGGGGTGTGTAAGAGTGTGTGTGTGGGGTGTCTAAGAGTGTGTGTGAGGGGTGTGTGGGGTGTGTAAGAGTGTGTGTGAGGGGTGTGTGGGGTGTGTGAGGGGTGTGTGGGGGTGTGTAAGAGTGTGTGTGAGGGGTGTGTGGGGGTGTGTAAGGGTGTGGGTGGGGGGTATGTAAGAGTGTGTGTGAGGGGTGTGTGAGGGGTGTGTGAGGGGTGTGTGTGGTGTGTAAGAGTGTGTGTGAGGGGTGTGTGAGGGGTGTAAGAGTGTGTGTGAGGGGTGTGTGGGGTGTGTAAGAGTGTGTGTGTGGGGTGTGTAAGAGTGTGTGTGAGGGGTGTGTGGGGTGTGTAAGAGTGTGTGTGAGGGGTGTGTAAGAGTGTGTGTGAGGGGTGTGTGAGGGTTGTGTGGGGTGTGTGAGGAGTGTGTGAGGGGTGTGTGGGGTGTGTAAGAGTGTGTGTGTGGGGTGTCTGAGGGGTGTCTGAGGGGTGTGTAAGAGTGTGTGTGAGGGGTGTGTAAGAGTGTGTGTGAGGGGTGTGTGGGGTGTGTAAGAGTGTGTGTGAGGGGTGTGTGGGGTGTGTAAGAGTGTGTGTGAGGGGTGTGTAAGAGTGTGTGTGAGGGGTGTGTGTATGAGTGTGTGTGAGGGGTGTGTGTGGTGTGTAAGAGTGTGTGTGTGGGGTGTGTAAGAGTGTGTGTGAGGGGTGTGTGGGGTGTGTAAGAGTGTGTGTGAGGGGCGTGTGGGGTGTGTAAGAGTGTGTGTGTGGGGTGTGTGGTGTGTGTGAGGGGTGTGTGTGAGGGGTGTGTAAGAGTGTGTGTGAGGGGTGTGTGGGTTGTGTAAGAGTGTGTGTGAGGGGTGTGTGGTGTGTGTGAGGGGTGTGTAAGAGTGTGTGTGAGGGGTGTGTGTGGTGTGTAAGAATGTGTGTGAGGGGTGTGTAAGAGTGTGTGTGAGGGGTGTGTGGGGTGTGTAAGAGTGTGTGTGAGGGGTGTGTGGGGTGTGTAAGAGTGTGTGTGAGGGGTGTGTGGGGTGTGTGAGGGGTGTGTGGGGTGTGTAAGAGTGTGTGTGAGGGGTGTGTGAGGGGTGTGTAAGAGTGTGTGTGAGGGGTGTGTAAGAGTGTGTGTGAGGGGTGTGTAAGAGTGTGTGTGAGGGGTGTGTGGGGTGTGTAAGAGTGTGTGTGAGGGGTGTGTAAGAGTGTGTGTGAGGGGTGTGTGGGGTGTGTGTGTGTGTGTGTGAGGGGTGTGTGGGGTGTGTAAGAGTGTCTGTGTGTGGTGTGTAAGAGTGTGTGTGAGGGGTGTGTAAGAGCGTGTGTGAGTGTGTGTGTGAGTGTGTGGGTGTGTGTGTGATTGTGAGTGTGTAAGAGTGTGTGTGAGGGGTGTGTGTGGTGTGTAAGAGTGTGTGTGAGGGGTGTGTGGGGTGTGTTAGAGTGTGTGTGAGGGGTGTGTGGGGTATGTAAGAGTGTGTGTGAGGGGTGTGTGTGGTGTGTGAGGGGTGTGTGAGGGGTGTGTGTGGTGTGTAAGAGTGTGTGTGAGGGGTGTGTGGGGTGTGTGTGGTGTGTGAGGGGTGTGTGTGGTGTGTAAGAGTGTGTGTGTGTGGTGTGTAAGAGTGTGTGTGAGGGGTATGTAAGAGTGTGTGTGAGGGGTGTGTGTGGTGTGTAAGAGTGTGTGTGTGGGGTGTGTAAGGGTGGGTGTGTGGGGTGTGTAAGAGTGTGTGTGGGGGGTGTGTTTGGTGTGTAAGAGTGTGTGTGAGGGGTGTGTAAGAGTGTGTGTGAGGGGTGTGTGGAGTGTGTGAGGTGTGTGTGAGGGGTGTGTGGGGTGTGTAAGAGTGTGTGTGAGGGGTGTGTGGGGTGTGTAAGAGTGTGTGTGAGGGGTGTGTGGGGTGTGTGAGGGTTGTGTGGGGTGTGTAAGAGTGTGTGTGAGGGGTGTGTGGGGTGTGTAAGAGTGTGTGTGAGGGGTGTGTGGGGTGTGTAAGAGTGTGTGTGAGGGGTGTGTGTGGTGTGTAAGAGTGTGTGTGAGGGGTGTGTGGGGTGTGTAAGAGTGTGTGTGAGGGGTGTGTGGGGTGTGTAAGAGTGTGTGTGAGGGGTGTGTGGGGTGTGTAAGAGTGTGTGTGAGGGGTGTGTGTGGTGTGTAAGAGTGTGTGTGAGGGGTGTGTGGGGTGTGTAAGAGTGTGTGTGAGGGGTGTGTGGGGTGTGTAAGAGTGTGTGTGTGGGGTGTGTGAGGGGTGTGTGAGGGGTGTGTGAGGGGTGTGTGGGGTGTGTGAGTGGTGGGTAAGAGTGTGTGTGAGGTGTGTGTGAGGGGTGTGAGGGGTGTGTGAGGGGTGTGTGAGGGGTGTGTGGGGTGTGTAAGAGTGTGTGTGAGGGGTGTGTTGGGTGTGTAAGAGTGTGTGTGAGGGGTGTGTGGGGTGTGTAAGAGTGTGTGTGAGGGGTGTGTAAGAGTGTGTGTGAGGGGTGTGTGGGGTGTGTAAGAGTGTGTGTGAGGGGTGTGTGGGGTGTGTAAGAGTGTGTGTGAGGGGTGTGTGGGGTGTGTAAGAGTGTGTGTGAGGGGTGTGTGAGGGGTGTGTGAGGGGTGTGTGGGGTGTGTAAGAGTGTGTGTGAGGGGTGTGTGGGGTGTGTGGGGTGTGTAAGAGTGTGTGTGAGGGGTGTGTGGGGTGTGTAAGAGTGTGTGTGAGGGGTGTGTGGGGTGGGAGAGAGTGTGTGTGAGGGAGTGTGTGAGTGAGTGAGGGGTGTGTGGGGTGTGTAAGAGTGTGTGTGAGGGGTGTGTGGGGTGTGTAAGAGTGTGTGTGAGGGGTGTGTGGGGTGTGTAAGAGTGTGTGTGAGGGGTGTGTGGGGTGTGTAAGAGTGTGTGTGGGGGGTGTGTGGGGTGTGTAAGAGTGTGTGGGGTGTGTGGGGTGTGTAAGAGTGTGTGTGAGGTGTGTGTGGGGTGTGTAAGAGTGTGTGTGAGGGGTGTGTGGGGTGTGTAAGAGTGTGTGTGAGGGGTGTGTGGGGTGTGTAAGAGTGTGTGTGAGGGGTGTGTAAGAGTGTGTGTGAGGGGTGTGTGGGGTGTGTAAGAGTGTGTGTGAGGGGTGTGTGGGGTGTGTAAGAGTGTGTGTGAGGGGTGTGTAAGAGTGTGTGTGAGGGGTGTGTAAGAGTGTGTGTGAGGGGTGTGTGGGGTGTGTAAGAGTGTGTGTGAGGGGTGTGTGAGGGGTGTGTAAGAGTGTGTGTGAGGGGTGTGTGGGGTGTGTAAGAGTGTGTGTGAGGGGTGTGTGGGGTGTGTAAGAGTGTGTGTGTGGGGTGTGTAAGAGTGTGTGTGAGGGGTGTGTGGGGTGTGTAAGAGTGTGTGTGAGGGGTGTGTAAGAGTGTGTGTGAGGGGTGTGTGTGTGTGAGAGTGTGTGTGTGAGGGGTGTGTGGGGTGTGTAAGAGTGTGTGTGTGGGGTATGTAAGAATGTGTGTGTGAGGGGTGTGTGGGGTGTGTAAGAGTGTGTGTGAGGGGTGTGTGAGGGGTGTGTAAGAGTGTGTGTGAGGGGTGTGTGGGGTGTGTAAGAGTGTGTGTGAGGGGTGTGTAAGAGTGTGTGTGAGGGGTGTGTGGGGTGTGTAAGAGTGTGTGTGAGGGGTGTGTGGGGTGTGTAAGAGTGTGTGTGAGGGGTGTGTAAGAGTGTGTGTGGGGTGTGTAAGAGTGTGTGTGAGGGGTGTGTGGGGTGTGTAAGAGTGTGTGTGAGGGGTGTGTGGGGTGTGTAAGAGTGTGTGTGAGGGGTGTGTAAGAGTGTGTGTGAGGGGTGTGTGGGGTGTGTAAGAGTGTGTGTGTGGGGTGTGTAAGAGTGTGTGTGAGGGGTGTGTGGGGTGTGTAAGAGTGTGTGTGAGGGGTGTGTAAGAGTGTGTGTGAGGGGTGTGTAAGAGTGTGTGTGTGGGGTGTGTAAGAGTGTGTGTGAGGGGTGTGTGGGGTGTGTAAGAGTGTGTGTGAGGGGTGTGTGGGGTGTGTAAGAGTGTGTGTGTGGGGTGTGTAAGAGTGTGTGTGAGGGGTGTGTGAGGTGTGTTAGAGTGTGTGTGAGGGGTGTGTGGGGTGTGTAAGAGTGTGTGTGAGGGGTGTGTGGGGTGTGTTAGAGTGTGTGTGAGGGGTGTGTGGGGTGTGTAAGAGTGTGTGTGAGGGGTGTGTGGGGTGTGTAAGAGTGTGTGTGAGGGGTGTGTGGGGTGTGTAAGAGTGTGTGTGTGGGGTGTGTAAGAGTGTGTGTGAGGGGTGTGTGGGGTGTGTAAGAGTGTGTGTGAGGGGTGTGTAAGAGTGTGTGTGAGGGGTGTGTGGGGTGTGTAAGAGTGTGTGTGAGGGGTGTGTGGGGTGTGTAAGAGTGTGTGTGAGGGGTGTGTGGGGGGTGTGTGGGGTGTGTAAGAGTGTGTGTGAGGGGTGTGTGGGGTGTGTAAGAGTGTGTGTGAGGGGTGTGTGGGGTGTGTAAGAGTGTGTGTGTGGGGTGTGTAAGAGTGTGTGTGAGGGGTGTGTGGGGTGTGTAAGAGTGTGTGTGAGGGGTGTGTGGGGTGTGTAAGAGTGTGTGTGAGGGGTGTGTGGGGTGTGTAAGAGTGTGTGTGAGGGGTGTGTGTGGTGTGTAAGAGTGTGTGTGAGGGGTGTGTGGGGTTTGTGTGAGTGGTGTGTAAGAGTGTGTTTGAGGGGTGTGTAAGAGTGTGTGTGTGGGGTGTGTAAGAGTGTGTGTGAGGGGTGTGTGGGGTGTGTAAGAGTGTGTGTGAGGGGTGTGTAAGAGTGTGTGTGAGGGGTGTGTAAGAGTGTGTGTGTGGGGTGTGTAAGTGTGTGTGAGGGGTGTGTGGGGTGTGTAAGAGTGTGTGTGAGGGGTGTGTAAGAGTGTGTGTGAGGGGTGTGTAAGAGTGTGTGTGAGGGGTGTGTGGGGTGTGTAAGAGTGTGTGTGAGGGGTGTGTGGGGTGTGTAAGAGTGTGTGTGAGGGGTGTGTGGGGTGTGTAAGAGTGTGTGGGGTGTGTAAGAGTGTGTGTGAGGGGTGTGTGGGGTGTGTAAGAGTGTGTGTGAGGGGTGTGTGGGGTGTGTAAGAGTGTGTGTGTGGGGTGTGTAAGAGTGTGTGTGAGGGGTGTGTAAGAGTGTGTGTGTGTGAGTGTGTGAGTGTGTGTGTGTGTGTGTGAGTGTGTGTGAGGGGTGTGTGGGGTGTGTAAGAGTGTGTGTGAGGGGTGTGTGGGGTGTGTAAGAGTGTGTGGGGTGTGTAAGAGTGTGTGTGAGGGGTGTGTGGGGTGTGTAAGAGTGTGTGTGAGGGGTGTGTGGGGTGTGTAAGAGTGTGTGTGAGGGGTGTGTGAGGGGTGTAAGAGTGTGTGTGAGGGGTGTGTGGGGTGTGTAAGAGTGTGTGTGAGGGGTGTGTGGGGTGTGTTAGAGTGTGTGTGAGGGGTGTGTGGGGTGTGTAAGAGTGTGTGTTAGAGTGTGTGTGAGGGGTGTGTGGGGTGTGTGAGGGGTGTGTGTGGGGTGTGTAAGAGTGTGTGTGAGGGGTGTGTGGGGTGTGTGAGGGGTGTGTGAGGGGTGTGTAAGAGTGTGTGTGAGGGGTGTGTGAGGGGTGTGTAAGAGTGTGTGTGAGGGGTGTGTGGGGTGTGTAAGAGTGTGTGTGAGGGGTGTGTGGGGTGTGTAAGAGTGTGTGTGAGGGGTGTGTGGGGTGTGTAAGAGTGTGTGTGAGGGGTGTGTAAGAGTGTGTGTGAGGGGTGTGTGGGGTGTGTAAGAGTGTGTGTGAGGGGTGTGTGGGGTGTGTAAGAGTGTGTGGGGTGTGTAAGAGTGTGTGTGAGGGGTGTGTGAGGGGTGTGTAAGAGTGTGTGTGAGGGGTGTGTAAGAGTGTGTGTGAGGGGTGTGTGGGGGTGTGTGTGAGGGGTTTGTAAGAGTGTGTATGAGTGTGTGTGTGTGTGAGTGTGTGTGTGGGGTGTGTAAGAGTGTGTGTGAGGGGTGTGTGGGGTGTGTAAGAGTGTGTGTGTGAGGGGTGTGTGGGGTGTGTAAGAGTGTGTGTGAGGGGTGTGTGGGATGTGTGAGGGGTGTGTGGGATGTGTAAGAGTGTGTGTGAGGGGTGTGTGGGGTGTGTAAGAGTGTGTGTGAGGGGTGTGTGGGGTGTGTGTGAGGGGTGTGTGAGGGGTGTGTGGGGTGTGTAAGAGTGTGTGTGAGGGGTGTGTGGGGTGTGTAAGAGTGTGTGTGAGGGGTGTGTGGGGTGTGTAAGAGTGTGTGGGGTGTGTAAGAGTGTGTGTGAGGGGTGTGTGGGGTGTGTAAGAGTGTGTGTGAGGGGTGTGTGGGGTGTGTAAGAGTGTGTGTGAGGGGTGTGTGGGGTGTGTAAGAGTGTGTGTGAGGGGTGTGTGGGGTGTGTAAGAGTGTGTGTGAGGGGTGTGTGGGGTGTGTAAGAGTGTGTGTGAGGGGTGTGTGGGGTGTGTAAGAGTGTGTGTGAGGGGTGTGTAAGAGTGTGTGTGAGGGGTGTGTGGGGTGTGTAAGAGTGTGTGTGAGGGGTGTGTAAGAGTGTGTGTGAGGGGTGTGTGGGGTGTGTAAGAGTGTGTGTGAGGGGTGTGTAAGAGTGTGTGTGAGGGGTGTGTGGGGTGTGTAAGAGTGTGTGTGAGGGGTGTGTAAGTGTGTGTGTGAGGGGTGTGAGGGGTGTATAAGTGTGTGTGTGAGGGGTGTGTGGGGTGTGTAAGAGTGTGTGTTAGTGTGGGGTGTGTAGGAGTGTGTGTGAGGGGTGTGTGGGGTGTGTAAGAGTGTGTGTGAGGGGTGTGTGGGGTGTGTAAGGGTGTGTGTGAGGGGTGTGTGGGGTGTGTAAGAGTGTGTGTGAGGGGTGTGTGGGGTGTGTAAGAGTGTGTGTGAGGGGTGTGTGGGGTGTGTAAGAGTGTGTGTGTGGGGTGTGTAAGAGGTGTGTGTGGGGTGTGTGGGTGGGTGTGGGGGGGGGGTGTGGGGTGTGTAAGGGTGTGTGTGAGGGGTGTGTGGGGTGTGTAAGAGTGTGTGTGAGGGGTGTGTAAGAGTGTGTGTGAGGGGTGTGTGGGGTGTGTAAGAGTGTGTGTGAGGGGTGTGTAAGAGTGTGTGTGAGGGGTGTGTGGGGTGTGTAAGAGTGTGTGTGTGGGGTGTGTAAGAGTGTGTGTGAGGGGTGTGTGGGGTGTGTAAGAGTGTGTGTGAGGGGTATGTGGGGTGTGTGTGAGGGGTATGTAAGAGTGTGTGTGAGGGGTGTGTAAGAGTGTGTGTGAGGGGTGTGTAAGAGTGTGTGTGAGGGGTGTGTGAGGGTGTGTGTGAGGGGTGTGTGTGAGGGGTGTGTGAGGGGTGTGTGTGGTGTGTAAGAGTGTGTGTGAGGGGTGTGTAAGAGTGTGTGTGAGGGGTGTGTAAGGGTGTGTGTGAGGGGTGTGTGAGGGGTGTGTGGGGTGTGTGAGGGGTGTGTGGGGTGTGAGGGGTGTGTGAGGGGTGTGTGGGGTGTGTGGGGTGTGTGAGGGGTGTGTGGGGTGTGTGAGGGGTGTGTGAGGGGTGTGTGTCTGTCCTCACTGTCCCCTGAAGGGTCTTGTGATCTGAGACGGTCCAGTTCCCAAACCAGGCAGTGATGCAGCTGCTCAGGACGCTCTCCATGGTCCCTCTGTAGAACACAGTCAGGATGGGGGAGGGAGATGGGCTTTCCTCAGCCTCCTCAGGAAGTAGAGGCGCTGCTGGGCTTTCCTGGTGATGGAGCTGGTGTTGAGTGACCAGGTGAAGTTCTCCGCCAGATGGACACCAAGGAATTTGATGCTCTTGATGATCTCCACAGAGGAGCCATCGATGGACAGTGGAGAATGGTCACTCTGTGCTCTCCTGAAGTCAACAACCATCTCTTTGGTCTTGTCGACGTTCAGGGAGAGGTTGTTGACTCTGCACCAGGCTGTTAGATGTTGCACCTCCTCTCTGTAAGCTGACACGTCGTTCTTACTGATGAGACCCACCACGGTCGTGTCATCGGAGAACTTGATGATGTGGTTGGAGCTGTTCATTGCTGCACAGTCGTGAGTCAGCAGAGTGACCAGCAGTGGACTGAGCACACAGCCCTGAGGAGCTCCAGTGTTCAGTGTGGTGGTGCTGGAGATACTGTTCTGATCCGGACTGACTGAGGTCTCCCAGTCAGGAAATCCAGGATCCAGTTGAAGAGGGAGGCGTTGATGCCCAGCAGACTCAACTTCTCGATCAGGTGCTGAGGAATGATCGTACTGAATGCTGAACTGAAGTCAATGAACATCATTCGTAGGTAAGTGTCTTTATTGTCCAGGTGTGTGAGGGCCAGATGGAGGGTTGTGCTGATGGCATCATCTGTGGAGCGATTTGGACGTTACACAAACTGCATGGGGTCGAGTGAAGGTGGCAGCAGGTTCTTAATGTGCCTCATGACGAGCCTCTTGAAGCACTTCATGATGATGGGTGTGAGTGCAACGGGACGGTAGTCATTGAGACAGGACACTGGAGACTTCTTCGGCACGGGGATGATGGTGGTGGACTTCAGGCACTTTGGGATGATTGCGCTGCTCAGGGAGATGTTGAAGATGTCTGTGAAGACATCCGCTAGCTGTTCTGCACATTCCCTGAGTACTCTGCCAGGAATGTTATCTGGTCCAGATAGATGGATGGATGGATGGATGCTTTATTCATCCCAAAGGGAAATTCACAGTCCAGCAGCTTTCTGTGGGTTAACTCTGCGTAGAGTTTTCCTCACGTCAGCCGTGGTGAGACAGAGCACCTGGTCCTCTGGAGAAGGGATGGTCTTCCTCGCTGTCACGTCATTTTATGCCTCAAAGAAGCTGTTCAGCACATCTGGAAGGGAGGCATCACTGTCACAGGCAGGTGGAGCAGGCCTGTAGTTGGTGATGGACTGGATGCCTTGCCACATGTGCCGAGTGTCGCCACTGCTCTGGAAGTGGCTGTGGATTCTCTGGATTCCACACTGTACATGCTATGAGTTTGGGGATGAGTGTGTGTATGAAGATGAGTGTGTGTGTATGAAGATGAGTGTGTGTGTATGAAGATGAGTGGTTGTACAACTAAAAAGGTGAATCCCAAACCCCACACTGGGGCCAGTCATATCCTCAGCGGTCCGGTGTAGCTGCAGGTTTTCATTCCACCCGAGCAGAAGCCTCACCTGAGTCTGCTGAAGCCAGGTCAGATTAAACAGGTCTGATTACACAGGTCAGATTAAACAGGTGATCAGATCACAAACCAATCAGAAACCTGCATCCACACAGGGCAGAGCGGATTAGACCGGACACTCCTGATCTAAACAGAATAAAGTAATCTGTGATGTAGGGCTTTGTTATGTTTGGTTTTATTTGATTTGGGTTGTCATGGTAACCCTGAAAGTCGTCTTTTTTGACTGCTAAACTACTAGTTCGCTAACGTATGTGTGCTACAGAGGGAAGTCTCTTTAGAACAGGAGGGTTACTGTGTGATTTGGGACACAGCCCATGTGTATTATAAACACAGAGGGGCCCACTGGTATAAGCAGTGTTAATTTAATCTACAAATAAAATCACTTCAGACAAACAATTAGCTATTAGCTTTTACTATGAATTAATTTCCTTCATTACGATTAATCAACATATTCACTCTTTAAATCTATAACCCTGACTCTACACTTCACTGTTCTGAGGTAAATATACATCATTCAGCACAGTGAGCTGGGTTACACATCACCAGCTAGCATGAGGCTAACAAAACAATGCTGAAGGAGTCCATGTTTTTGAACACACGGAGTTCCTGAGTTCTCTATTCACATGGATGTAGCGCCCTCTAGTGTCTGAAAAACACAGAAATATTTATGAATAACAATGGAAAGGGGGATTTTAAGAAAATGATGTGACGTCACACACCGAGGTTTTCTGTTTTACAACATGACGCATTTCTGAGTGCGAGTCGAGTAACCTCATGTTTAATTGGATGAGGAGAAATGGCCTGAAACAATTGGTTAATATTATTTTCATGCAATGTGACGTCATCAAACATCAGGAGACAGAAAGAAAATTAATTATGTCTGTTAGTTACTGAATTTAGATTTAAACATTAGTGAGTTTTCCTTCGAAGAAAGGCCTGGAGAACGAGGGATGACTGGAGAAAGGGTTTTATTAAAACATCGCTCATACATTTAATCTGTTTTACATTTTATAATTCTACTTAATCATCAGGGAAAGAAATCAGAACGTAGGAGAATTAAAGCTATGTCGCTATGTCACAAACACCAGTGTGTATCACACACACAAAATATCCACTGTCCGGAATGTCCCATCTACAAACCACCCCCCAAAGCCCCACCCCCTCACATTGCCTTGGACTGTTCCATATATATGACTCTCATTAGGTTGTGTTGCACAGTACTCATGTATGTTTTTGGCAAATCGGAATAAAAAGAATATAAATGTAAACATTTAATTATATTTAAAGTTTTATAATATTGCAGGGGCAACAACCATTCATCAACTTATAAAGTATTATAGCAGATTTATGTCATGTCAGTGTCACAGAAATCTGAGCAGTATGTACACAATCACAGCAACCCCAGTAACCTCTGTCTGATTAACCAGGTACTACTAACAACATTACACTGACTTTTACTTAGTGATCGGCTATCAGAACACTCCGTGTGTCCGGCGTATGAAACCACAGAAATGCTAATGAAGCTTTTTTATGAAGAATTTGTTAACAAGTTTGTGCCAGACAGAATATGAACATTTCCTTCATTGGTTGGTGTGTGTGTGTGTATGTGTGTGTGTGTGTGTACAGTCCACTCAGTCTCTAATAAATGACAGTCCTTCAGTGAGACAAGAAGACAAACACACCCGACCACCATCTCAACATAAAATCCACAAAAGAAACTCATTAAACATCTTTAAACTCTGATAAAAACACAGTCCCACATTAGTGCCCCAGATAAAGTCAAGATTCTTCATGTACTATTGTTACAGAATCATAAAATGTGTAAATATTAGTAATTCTTACTCATTTATTATCTAATCAGATTTAATTATCTAATGATTTTTACAAACAACACTAAAATTCATGCAACGTTAAAACCAGCCAAAAGAGCAGAGGAGTGAGCACTGAGCCCTGAGGAACACCGCAGTCTACACACACTGAGTAAACACTTAATCAAATTTTCAAGTGAACCAAATCACCAGGATATTTCAATCCAGCAGTGCAGGAAAACATCAGGATTTTTATTCTATCTGTTTGTTTTTTTTTTGGAAGAACCATCCAGAGGGAACTGCTCATTTTTCAGCATGGAGAGATCACATGACATCATCAGCATACCTGGGACTCTAATGTGGAGATCTATGTATAAAAACACATGGATAGAACTTTATTTGGTGTCGAGTTTGGCCATTTCCTGGACATAGATGCCAATGCTCTCACTGTCAAACAAGACGAAATAGACAGTCTTGATGGAGGACGACATGGTGGACACGAAGTAGCTGCTAATGGCTTTCAGGATGAGCTGAGCGGCCATCTGCTTCGGAAAATTGTTCCTACAAAACATACACAGGTCCCAAAACAGTTATATAGTCATTTCTGAGTCACATCACCAGACTACAGTGGGTTTAGAGATTAGATCTAGCCTTAATGCACTGTGAAGCACAGACAACGTGAATAGTGTGGTTTGGGTCACACTATGGTATTGGTATGCGGGTGGTTTGTTATTATGTTGGTAAGTTTGGCAGTGGGTGTAACAGTGGGCGTGGCAGTGGGTGTCGTGATGGTTTATTACCTGCCGCTGCCAATGGAGGGAAACGCCACAGACTTGAGTTTCTTTTCGTCAGCCAGGGCGAGGCAGTTCTTCACGGTTTTATCCAGCAGCTCCTCGCACTTGTCCGAGCCCCAGCCGGGACTGTTACAATGGATCACAAACTTGGCTGGAAGGCCATAACCCGACGTCATTGCCGCTGTGAGGGGGTAGAGCCAAACACATCATATGCAAATCTACAGCATCACAGACAGGCAGTGCTGACAGTGAACACTCTGGGAGGAGCAAGATCTTGCTAATTAAGGGAAACTTAGAGCAGCAGCATTTGACCGGGAGAGAGTCCACTCAGGAATCATATCTCTCCTGTTACTCATGGTCCCTAGTGCCCTACTTTCCTAGTTCTCTAGATCAATGAGGACTTGTTATCCCAGGTCACTGGTTCCCTAATACCATAGTTCCAGTTGAGGATGGGTTCCCTTTGGAGTCCCTCTCGAGGATTATTCCTCACCACCATTGCCTCTGGTCTGCTTCTTACCAATACCTTTATTTAAAAACTTTATATCAAGATTTCCCTGAAAGGAGATCCCAAGATCCCAGCCTGGCCTGATGCTGAGTTCTAGTTCACTTGTTTTCTAGTTCCTCGGGTTCAGGATTTAGCGGCACCATTAAATCTCCCCTAGCTGTGAGGCAGAAGACCCCAGGATAGATCAGGATTATCTAGATGTGGGAGGAGACTCTGTGGTCATGAGCTGCTGAAAACAAACAAAACAAGCTTTAAATTCTACACATTTCTGACCAACTGACTGTGTTCCATGCATGTGGTCAGCTTCCTGTCCGTGGTGTTTGATACGCATGCTGTATGAGGGATTAAAAAAGACTGCTATAAAGACAGAAAAGACCTGTAAGATTGGGAGGCAGCCTCACCTCCAGCCACCTCCAGAGGGCCGTTCTTCTTGCGCAGCTCCAACACGGCTTCACCAAACTCCTTCCCTGCCTTCTTCTCCAGCGCACTCCCTGAAACATCACATCATCACTCGTCCTGCTGTGACCAAAGCATCTCCAACTTACACACTGTATCCAGTGAATGACTGACAGGAGAATGGACCACTCAAACTTGAGTGGGTGGAGCTTAGACACAAAGCCATGCAATAAATTAAACCTGTGCCGTTGTCAACCTCTTAAGTGTGTCTCACCTACATCACAGTGCTGCAGTGCCTTCTGGGTATTTTCTTACAGTGATGTCATCTCACTAACACTCGAGATGATGCAGTAATTAAATGGCTCTTAAGATGAAACGAACACAGCCGTGTTAAAGACCGGACCGGAGTCCGTTTCCTACTTACGTGTAAATCTACACATTTATATTCACCTTGTTATTCCCTCCCTCCCTCTCTCTGGTGTAATTGGGATCATAAGGCAGGTGTGTGACTGTGTCTCAGGTGGAGGTGAAGGTGTGTTGCTTTACCTACTTCTCCACCTGTGTGGAAGGTGGAGTTGGTAGGATGAACGACAGCGTCACTGTTGATGGAGGAAATATCAGCTTGTACGACTTGCAGCTACAACAATGACAAACACACACACACACACAGGCAGATGACACGGTGTGAAACCTGATAATGATGATGATGAGCAGAGGGAGGAAGAGCGGGACAGCAGAACACCGGACACTTTAAGGAGGAAAGAGAAGCAATGAGGAGGAAAAGCCACATGAAGTAGCAACCAGATCTGAGATCGTCCTCATCGTCACAAACAATAAAGTGGACAACGTCCAGTTCAGTGTAACTCTCCACATGTTCATCATTTCTAATGTAGCTGCTTCATCCTCACTCTGCTGTGGAGGGGAGATTCTGCTTCAGAGAACTGTGACGTCTCGTTTAATTGGCTACGTTTGCATCTGTTTGTCTGAGTTTGGTGTGAGACTCAGATCTCAGATCCATGTGCACGAAGATGTTCATCATCACACCCACAGTGTTCCTCAGTAGAAAGAACAGAGACACTCATTTATCATGTGTCTGAATGAAAACAAAAGCAGGAAGTGGATTCAGGGCCTGTGCTGATTAATCCACTAACACTGCTGTGTGTGTGTGTGTGTAAAATCCACTAACACTGTGTGTCACTGGGGAGCCGTGCATTTCACACCTAGGCCTTCACTGGTGTCCTCCCTGAATTAATCCACCTCTATACCATCATCATGACGCCACGGCAATAGATACTAATCAACCGTTAAATAACAAAGTAAAAAAGAAATTAGTCTACAGTATTTCACACCTCACAAGGAATAGTCCATTTTATTATAAGTCCGCCTTGAAAGTGTATTTGTAAGGATGTCCGCGACCAAATCGATTTCTTCTCCTCTGTCAGCCATTGTGAATTAAAATATATATATATTTTATTTAGTTTGTGCGGTTCGCTGCCTCTGACTACTCCAATTATCCAATCAAAGGACGGGAAATTGCTGACGTAATCGTACGCCTGCTAGATGGCCCCAGTGACGCCAACTCCAAATCTGATTGGTTAATGGAACAGTTTCATTGCCACTTATTTTAAGCTCCGGGTGCCTGCACTATTGATTCTGAAGGCCTTAAGGCCGGGCGACACATGATGTCATCCACTGTCTGAAATATGATTGGATAAATACTCTTATCATAAATATACACTACTGGAAGCAGCGCAACCGAGAGAAAAGCTATGAAATGTAGAGAATAGACTACTGGGAATAATTTAATACACATTCATGGAAAAATATATTAAATATATTAAAATGCAAGTCAGTGATTCAGATCACTGCTGTTTAGGCCAGCAGAGAAGGACTTACTGCCCCTGATGGTCCACCACTGATGTGTGTGTGTGTGTGTTCTCAGAATGAATCCCATAATGCCATTCTCCACAACAGTCTGAAAAATAAAACCTTCTCTCCGACTCAGGATCTCAGTTACAGATGTGAGACAGCTGGATGATCATTCTCTCTATTAACTGCCAAAAGTGATGATAATCTGAGTGGCTAACATTAGCATTTATTAATTAGCTTGCTAGCTCCTATCACTGTTTAGTGAAGGACAAAATTATTTCATGTGTGGAGTAAAATCAGCACAGGCAGAGAGAGACAGGCACAGAGAGACAGGTGTGTTTCCAGCACAAGGATTTTCTCACCTAAATCATCTTTAAGGTCAATCTCAGCGTTAGTGGGATTAATGACACCTTCCACATCAAAACCAGCCAAATTACTGATCTCACTGTGAATCAGATTCAACTGCAGGAACAGCATGCAGACAGACAGGCAAAGAGACAGACAGGCAGGCAAGAAGACAAGTGAGGGACAGAGAGAGAGAGAGAGAGAGAGAGAGAGAGAGACAGAGAGAGAGACAGGGCAGTGAGCAAGGCGCTAAAGCAGAAGCTGATGAAAATCACAGTGAAATATTTCTTGTCTTATTTTTGCTCTTGAGAAGCTCCTCATGGTTACTGCGGTAACAGGAAAAGGTGACTGAAAACAACCAATCACAAATTTCCCTTTAGCACAACAAAATCCAAAAAAACATAAAAGATTAGACGCTGTGTTTATGTTTATATCATTACACGCACATGCACACACTTCAGCTCAGTGTTAGACCATTAACTATTTGATTGTGTGTTGAGGCGCGTGTTGAGGCGCGTGTTGAGGCGCGTGTTGAGGCGTGTGTGGAGCAGAACCGTGGGTTCTCCAGGAGCAGGGTGAGGAAGCAGTTTTCTGATCAGAACTGTTCTCTACCTTCTGTCCCAGGAAGAGGCTCTTAGAAGAAAGAATGGCGAAGCCCTCAGACGGAGAGTCGGTGGTGCTGTCTGCACTCACTGCTTTACTGCCATCACCACGCCTCTGTAACACACACACACACACACACACAATAATAACTATAATAACTGCTGTAGTCCCCTATTCCTGAAATGTTATTTTCAGCGTGTGTGTGTGTGTGTATGTACCTTCACTCTGGGGGACTTTTTGCTGGGTGTTTTTTTGGTGTTTGGTATTTTTTTGTTGGTCTTGGCCGGCGGAGGTGACGCCACAACCTCCAGTTTACCTTTAGAGCCTCGCTTCTTAGCGAGTAGTTCAGGGTGTATGTTGGGTAAAACTCCTCCTGCAGCGATTGTCACACTTTTCAGCAACTGAACACACACACACAATTTTGGGAGAGGAACACACTTTAAATACTAAAACTTTGTGAGTCGTGTGTGTGTGCATAGTGTTTCAGCTTAACATCATTATGTACTATGTTTAATACACACACACACACACACACACACAGCAGATGGACACTGTGTGTACCTGATTGAGCTCCTCATCGTTAGCGATGGCCAGCAGGATGTGCCGTGGAGTCACTCGACCTTTCTTATTATCACGAGCTGCGTTACCTGCTAACTCCAAAATTTCAGCTACAACACACATACACGCACACACCCACACACATTTACTATTAATAAAAACAATTATAATAAATTTAATAACAATGATTAAGAAATATATTTGCATGTGTATACAGGTGTGTGTATATATATGTGTGTGTGTGTGCGTATATGTGTATATTTGTGTATGTGTATATGTGTGTGTGTGTGTGTGTGTGTATGTGCGTATATGTGTGTAGATTTGTGTGTGTATATATATGTGTGTGTGTGTGTATGTGTGTATGTGCGTATATGTGTGTATGTGTATATATATGTGTGTGTGTGTGTGTGTGTGTGTGTGTGTGTGTGTGTGTGTGTATGTGTGTATGTGCGTATATGTGTGTAGATTTGTGTATGTGTATATATATGTGTGTATGTGTGTGTATATATCTGTATCTAGTAGGGATGCAACAATACAGTTAACCCACGGTTCAATATGTACCGCGGTTTTTACCCACGGTTTTGGGTTCGGTTCGGATGGCTTGGCAAATTAAAGGTTCTTTTCCATTATTCTTTGTTTAGGTGACAGGAACAGTAAGTATGTTAAGAAGAAAAAAACTGTTTTTAGTTGCAGTTCTCTTTATTTTACTTAAATGCAAAAAACCAATTGTACACATTCATAGTGTACTGAAAATAGTGAGATATAAAAATTAGCGCTTGTATGACTTTATTACGGGTTTGGACGGCGCTCTTTATTCCCAATCCGCTCTGTAATGACCAGTCACTGTGAGATAACTCTCTGTAATGACCAGTCACTGTGAGATAACTCTCTGTAATGACCACTCAGGGTGAGATAACTCTCTGTAATGACCAGTCACTGTGAGATAACTCTCTGTTGCCCCCGAGGTCCAGCTATCTGTTATTAGAGCAAGACTTTGTGCTTTAGCCGATTCAGTTTCGATTTTTTTGCATGTTTTCGGGGAAAAGTCTGTGTCAGTAGTGTGTAACGCGGTTCACTTTTATAAGTTTCTGAAAGCCCACATCACCGATCACAGAAAACGGCTGCAAATCTTTAGCAATTATTATATTATAATTATTTTTTGTCTCTCTGAACCAGTTGTGTCTGAATGCTGGAAGGGATCAGATAGGGGACTGTGGTGTTTTGGGTTCCTGTGTTACCTGCTCTGCCCTCCCGCTTCCACACAGTGATATCTCTGGGTGATGGAGCTGTAGATGTGTGGTCATGTTGAAGTATTTCCATGTCCGTATCTAACTCGTGTGGAACACTGCTTAAACACAGTCATGTTTTGTTTAGCGTTTTTGTTTCATCAGCATCATGGTCAACAACAAATGTCCCCACACCACAGATCTGAATCCCAGAGCTGCTTCCTCGTGTTCCTGTCTCACTTCACCTCTCTCCAGGGTTAGAGTGAAATCTGACACCAGCATCACAAGCATGGTCACCGCCCCTAACTTTAGCGCTCACTGATTGGATATTTACTCGCGGGGAGGCGTGTCTGTCTCAGCACGTAGACATACAGTACAGGCAAGGAGGAGGTACAGAGAGTAATAAACACACAGGAGGTACAGAGAGTAATAAACACACAGGAGGTACAGAGAGTAATAAACACACAGGAGGTACAGAGAGTAATAAACACACAGGAAGTACAGAGAGTAATAAACACACAGGAGGTACAGAGAGTAATAAACACACAGGAGGTACAGAGAGTAATAAACACACAGGAGGTATAGAGAGTAATAAACACACAGGAGGTATAGAGAGTAATAAACACACAGGAGGTACAGAGAGTAATAAACACACAGGAGGTACAGAGAGTAATAAACACACAGGAGGTACAGAGAGTAATAAACACACAGGAGGTACAGAGAGTAATAAACCACATGGTTATTAATATTTTAAGGAAAAACCGAAAAAACGCGGTTCACATACGCATATTGAACCGTGGAGATCGTACCGAACACTTCAATATTATATTGAGTATTGTGGCATCCCTAATTTGTATACGTGTGTGTATAATATATGTGTGTGTGTGTGTATACAGTGTTCAGTGTAAATGAGTACACCCCCCTTGAAAAGTAACATTTTAAACAGTATCTCAATAAACACAAAACAATTTCCAAAATTTCCAAAAGTTTAATATAACATCTGTTTATCTTATAACATGAAAGTAAAGTTAATAACATAACTTAGATTACACATTTTTCAGTTTTACTCAAATTGGGGTGATGCAAAAATGAGTACACCCTTACATCTAGTACTTTGTATGGCCTCCATGATTTTTAATGACAGCACCAAGTCTTCTAGGCATGAAATGAACAAGTTGGCATCATTTTGCAACATCTATCTTCTTCGCAGCTGAGTGCGAAGCGGCTGGGATGAGGATCAGCACCTCCAAATCCGTGGCCATGGTTCTCGACCAGAAAAAGGTGGTCTGTCCCCTTCAGGTTGGAGGGGTGCTCCTCCCTCAAGTGGAGTTTAAGTATCTCGGGGTTTTGTTTACGAGTGAGGGAAGGATGGAGCGTGAGATTGACATACGGATTGGTGCAGTGGCAGCAGCAATGCAGTCTATGTACTCGTTTGTTGTGGTGAAGAAGGAGCTGAGCCGAAAGGTGAAGCTCTCGATTTACCAGTCAATCTACGTTCCTACTCTTACTTATGGTCATGAGCTTTGGGTCATAACCGAAAGGACAAGATCCCGGATACAGGCGGCCGAAATGAAATTCCTTCGTAAGGTGGTGGGGCCTTCCCTTAGAGATAGGGTAAGGAGCTCTGTCACCCGGGAGGAGCTCGGAGTAGAGCTGCTGCTCCTCCACATTGAAAGGGGCCAGTTGAGGTGGCTTGGGCATCTGTTTCGGATGCCTCCAGAACGTCTCCCAGGGGAGGTGTTCCGCGCATGCCCCACCGGGAAGCGACCCCGGGGAAGACCCAGGACACGCTGGAGGGACTATGTCTCTCGGCTGACTTGGGAACGCCTTGGAATTCCCCCGGAAGAGTTGGATGAAGTGGCTAGGGAGAGGGAAGTTTGGGCATCCCTGCTTAGACTGCTGCCCCCACGACCCGGCTACGGATAAGTGGGAGACAATGACATGAATGAATGAATGAATGAATGAATGAATGAATGAATCTTTTTCCATTCTTCAATAAGGACCTCTTTTAGAGACTGGATGCTGGATGGAGAGTGATGCTCAACTTGTCTCTTCAGAATTCCCCATAGGTGTTTGATTGGGTTCAGATCAGGAGACATACTTGGCCACTGAATCACTTTCACCCTGTTCTTCTTCAGAAATCCAACAGTGGTTTTAGTTGTGTTTTTAGGATCATTGTCATGTTGGAAAAGTGCACAATGACCAAGGGCACGGAGTGATGGTCTTTCAGTATAAAGCAGTACATCTGTGAATTCAATGAAATGCAGCTCCCCGACACCAGCAGCACTCATGCAGCCCCCATAAGGACACTGCCACCACCATGTTTCACTGTAGGCACCATGCATTTTTCTTTGTATTCCTCACCTTTGTGACAGTTTTGAAGCCATCAGTTCCAAAAACATTTATTTTGGTCTCATCACTCCAGAGTATAGAGTCCCAGCAGTCTTCATCTTTGTCAGCATGGGCCCTGGCAAACTCTAGGTGGGCTTTTTTGTGCCTGGGTTTTAGGAGAGGCTTCTTTGGTGGACGGCACCCATGCATGCCATTCCTCTGCAGTGTACGCTGTACTGTGTCACAGGAAACACTCACCCCAGTCTGGCTTTCTACTTCTTTAGATAACTGCAGTGAACTCTCATGCCGATTTTCTTCAACCCTTCTCATCAGAAGACGTTCCTGTCGAGGTGTTAGCTTCCGTGGAAGACCTGGACGTCTCTGTGAGATGGTTGCAGTTCCATCTTTTTAAATGTTTGTACCACTTTTCCTACAGTATTCTGACTGATAAGTAAAACTTTGCTGATCTTCTTGTAGCCTTCACCTTTGTGGTGTAAAGAAATGACTATATCTTGTGACATTTCTATTCCATGTGGTACCATTGCTGACAGCATGAAATGGGAAGGGGTTTTTCTTTAAGTAACACCCTTTTATAATCCACTGTCTGCTGGACACCTGTGGAATGAACAATTAGACTGACCTTTGAAAAAGTTAATTAAATTTAAAAGTTATATTATTAACCTTACTTTCATGTTCTAAGTTAAACAGATGTTATATTAAACTTAGTCTTGTCGACATTTTGGAGATTGTTTCTGTGTTCATTGAGATACTGTTTAAAATGGTACTTTTCAAAGGGGGTGTACTCATTTACACTGAACACTGTGTGTGTGTATATGTGTGTGTGTTTATGTGTATTTATGTGTGTGTGTGTGTGTGTGTATATGTGTGTACCTGTGAGGTACTCCAGCACTGCAGCGAGGTAAACGGGCGCTCCGACCCCGATGCGGTATTTGGGGAGGTTGTGTTTGATGTACCTCAGCATTCGGCCCACTGGGAAAATCACTCCTGCTCGCACCGAGCGAGACGTCTTCGTCAACTTCTTCTTCCCTCCTCGACTCGACATGGTTGCACAACGTGCTGATCTACACACATATACACACACACAGTGTATGTGATCAGTATGGGGTAATGTTAACATTTGGTTATTATTTCTCACAGTCAGTAATGTTTTAAAATATCTAAATAAACTTCCCACTCCTCATGATGCAACTGGTTTATTTTATAACTTTATTTCAGCAGTAATGAGCGTGTGGTCAGTGAGGCAGCTGACATCAAGATTATTGATAAGTGAGTTTAGAGGTGATCAGGGGATTAGGCGCATGCGCAGATCAGCTGTTTCGTTTTTACATCACTCTTAATAAAAATGAAATTAAACTCCCATACACACACACACACACACACACAGACAGACACACGCGCGCGCACACACACACACACACACACAGACAGACAGACACACGCGCACACACACACACACACACACACACACACACAGACAGACAGACAGACAGACAGACAGGCGCGCACACACACACACACAACATAAACACAGACACGGTTTTAAACGACGATTCACGCGCGAGTAATAAATCAACCAAGTGATTAATCAATCAGTCTGAATATGAAATCAGACAGTGAGTACTTACAGCACGCGCACAGTCTCTCTCTCTCTCTCTCTCTCTCTCTCTCTCTCACACACACACACACACACACACACACAGTGACAGGAAGAGATCCTGACAGGACCGAGACAGGAACAAGTCTAGGAAATGTCCTCCACACCCACAATGCACTGCGCATCAGCTGACTGCAGCCCATTTCCGGATAAACAGGAAGACCAGAACATTTGCTCAGAACCAGTTTATTTATTAAGTAAAGGTTTTAATTTATATTTCTCCTCTTTTCTCTTACAGCTTACCTAAAATCATGAAAAGCTTTTTTTTCCTTTTCTGTGTCTCAGGTCAAATTTACAGATTTCATCTTCCATAATCTTCCATTTATTTATTTATTTATTGTTTGTTTGTTTGTTTGTTTGTTCTGAGCTTATCAGCAGTATAAGCTTTTTTTATATTTTGTTTTTATTTAGCATTTATTTAAGTACAATCATACAGCGTTTTTTGTAAAGAAACTATAAACATCCAGGGTGAGAACGTGTCCTAAATCAGTTCCATCCGAAATAATCTCAAATGACCTTCATTATTTATATAGACATTAAACAGAGTACATGCATATTCACAAATATCTATCTATCTATCTATCTATCTATCTATCTATCTATCTATCTATCTATCTATATATATATATATATATACAAACATATATTATGGACATATATCTATCTCTCTATTGATTAGCTTTTATTATTATTTATAACAATAAAATCAGGCCTTCTTTCTGATACATATTCAGCCCATTTCCTCAATTTACCCAGAAATGCGTCCTTCTTTAAATTGACCAGAAAAGTGATCTTTTCCATCATATAAATCTCTATAGTCAAATCTATCCAATTATCTAATGTCGGTCTCTCTTGTTTTAACCATTTACATGTGATTGCTTTCTTGCTAGCTGCCATAAGCACACACATCAGGTATTTATTATCTGCTGTTACTGTTTCTGGATATACACAGCCAAAATACAGCAATTTGCTTTCTAGAGTTATGTTTCTTCTAAAAATATATTTAAGAGCCTCCTGTATTTTTTTCCAGTATTCTTGTATATGTGGGCATTCCCAAAATATGTGATAATGATTTGATTCATTACATCCACAGTTTCGCCAACATTTTGAGAAATATTACTGAATTTGGCCATTTGAACTGGTGTTTTAATATATCTAATAATATTTTTCCAACAGTATTCCTTCCAATTTAATGAGCTAGTTGATTTCCACTGAAATTTCCATATATTTGACCACTCCTCATCAGTAAAATTTATTCCACATTCTGTCCTCCATTTCTTTTTGACATAGGTTGTAGAGTGTTTTTTCATATTTCCCAAACTCTTGTATATTTGAGGAACAATTTTATGTCTAATACCTGACGTGTATGCCCTCTTAAGCAGGTCTATCAGTGGATTCAAATTATCTTCAAGTTTTCCTTTTATTTCCTGATCATAATAATTACGAATCTGTAGGTATCTGTAAAAATCCTGATTTTCTAGAGAAAACTTTTCTTTTAATAGTTGAAAGTTTAAAATTTCACCTTTTTCAATGATGGTACAAAAACAAGTAATTCCCTTATTTGCCCATAATTTAAATCTGTTATCCAACCTGTTTGGGGTGAAGTCTGAATCATAAGCAAACCATTTCAAAACTGTACTGTGTTTCAACAAATCATATTCCCTTATAACTGTTGCCCAAACATTTAGAGTAAGTTTTGTCCATGGGTCTTCTATGATTTCTATATATTGTCGTAATTACTGACTGTTAATATGGCTTGTATAGGGATATTTTTTGTAATACCATTTTCCACATACTTCCACGGAGCATGATAATGTGGGTCACACCAATTCACCACTGTCTTAATTTGTGCTGCTATGTAATAATCTTTTAGTGAAGGAAGAGCTCACCCTCCTTTATCCTTTGGCAACTGCAAGGTTTTAAAATGTACTCTGGGCTTTTTCCCCTGCCAAATAAATCACGAAATCATTTTATAAGATTCTATTAATTGTTTTGCAGCTAATTCTACAGGTAAACATTGGAATAGAATTCGAATTTTGGTAATATGTTCATTTTAATTGCTTCAATCCTTGAACTGAAACTGAAAAAGGGGATTAAATCCCATCTGGTTAGATCTTCTCTAATTTTTACAGTTAGTGGACCGAAATTCTTCCTTTGTATTTTTCCTATATCTTTTGTCAGATGAATGCCTAAGTATTTGAAGGATTTTGTACGCCATTTTAACAAGAATGTATTTTTAATATTTGCAGGGGGTTATAATTGTAGTATAAGCTTTTTTAAGCTCTCAGGCAGTGTTGGGACTCAAACTCATGACCTTCCTCTCACTCGCTCAGAACATTAAACACACTGTATAACAGAGAAGACTTGGGTTCTTCACTCAGTTCATTAGGATTATAAACTGAAGGTCAGGGAGTATTTCATTCTGGACCAACACACCAGGAACTGGAGAACCACATCATCTTATGAAGTCCACCCAGTAACCCACCCAGTAAGTCCTGCCTCTGTCCAGCTGTGCAGGTTCTAAGGCTCTAGCCACTGAGGGTTCTGTAGTGTCCCTCTGGTAAGAACCCTGTTACACTGGTAACTGTATTAACCTCAGACTGAGCTTCTAGCAAAACCCCTTTAATGAGATTAGAACCCATCCCCTCGTGTTTCTGTACCAGCACTACACTAGATGTCAGTAAAGGACCGAATGAAGCAGAACCGGGTTCTTCCCAACCATAGAAGGGTGGGCAGACAGATATCCCAGAGCAATTTTTGGGGGTGGGGTTGAGGAGATAGATACTCTGTAAAATTCAACTAATTAAATGATTGAATAGCAAAAATATTGTTGTATTAATATTCTTGCATGGGCTTGGTTAAGAACATAGAAGACATATTAAGTAAATATAAGCACAAATATGTTTTTAAAATGTTAAATGAAGGGTTATTTTCAACATTCAGAATGGCTAATGACAGGGGTAATAAGCACAAATTCAGGCAATATTATAATCTTTTAAAAGTTGGAGTGAAGTTTGGGCCAACTAAAAATTATCGAAGTAATATTTTGAAGAGAGAAATTGAGTAAACATTTTTAAAAACTAGCTGATAGATAGATAGATAGATAGATAGATAGATAGATAGATAGATAGATAGATAGATAGATAGATAGATTTTTTTTAGTTTTAGTTTTATTTATTTTTAGTTTTATAGTTTTAGTTTATTATGGGCATTGTTGTTGGAGCCACTAACAGGCTTTTTTAAAGGCACCAAAAATCGATGCATTGCATTTGGAAGCAAATATTTCCACACTTGATGAATTGAGTGACTCTGTGACTCTCTGTGACTCTCTGTGACTCTGTGACTCTGTGTGTCAGCTTCTCTGTAATCCCTGACAGACCGACATGCCGCCTCGCCTCGCGACTGTAGACCGCGCTGTTACTTACAGCCAATCAAAGACCTCTTCTTCAAACTTCTTAACACAGAGCCCACCTCAGACTGCTTTTATCAAATCACAAATCGTACAAAAGAAAATAAAAACGTATTTGTATACCGCTGTTTTTACCAAATTTTGTTTGGGTGGGCAAGACAGACGTTTGTGTGGGCTCAGCCCACCCCTGCCCATGCCTAGAGCCGGCCCTGCACAGAACAGCAAGTACTTTATTAATTTATGATAAATATGTTATTGTATGAAATATTTTTTTAAAAATTATAGAAGAGGGTGATGTTTCCCACAGCACGGTCTGTTGGACAGGTGAATATCAACCTTTCCAGTGTCCGGCGCGATGACGTAACACCGGTTACATTTCCTATAACTAAACACCACTGAGTTTATCTGTGTGATCTTCCTATAATATCTGTATCTGCTGTGGAGAGGAGTTGATCAGGAGAAGCGAATCGGAGTCCATCTGCGTCACCTGACCCTGAACGGACTAACGAGAGTGCAGCATGACGTCACGCGGCCAGCAAAACTTCCGGGAGGAGAGAGAGAGAGAGAGAGAGAGAGAGAGCTGCAGCGGATATCAATGTGAGTTTAACTCTTCATCATTTACTTATTTAAATAAAGTTTATAATGTAGGAATCATTTATAAAGCGGCTAAAACTATAAACTAACAAACCCCGCAGCAGACCACTCTCTCTCTCTCTCTCTCTCTCTCTCTCTCTCTCTCTTCTTTTTATTAGTGTATATAATGTTGAGTATTATCAGTAAAGTCAGTGATATGTTCATGCAGCTGATGCTAAAGTCATGAGAGCTTCATCATTATCCAGGATGAAGAGTGTGCAGGTGAGAATACTCCTGAAACACTCATAAATGCATTATAACTGTCTTATAAACAGCTGTAGTATAAAGGGATTATAACTGTGTTATAAAAAGCTGTAGTGTTCAGTGTGTATTCCTCAGTGAGGTCAGCAGATCTGCCGCTTATTAAAGATTTATTTAATAACT
>NC_080727.1:122500-125000 GCF_019097595.1 Hemibagrus wyckioides
CCTGATCTTACAGTACCTGATCTTACAGTACCTTACAGTACCTGATCTTACAGTACCTTACACTACCTGATCTTACAGTACCTGATCTTACAGTACCTTACACTACCTGATCTTACAGTACCTTACAGTACCTGATCTTACACTACCTGATCTTACACTAGCTTACAGTACCTTACAGTACCTGATCTTACAGTACCTTACAGTATCTGATCTTACAGTACCTTACAGTACCTGATCTTACAGTACCTGATCTTACAGTACCTTACAGTACCTGATCTTACACTAGCTTACAGTACCTTACAGTACCTGATCTTACAGTACCTTACAGTACCTGATCTTACACTAGCTTACAGTACCTTACAGTACCTGATCTTACAGTACCTGATCTTACACTACCTGATCTTACAGTACCTGATCTTACAGTACCTGATTTTACACTACCTGATCTTACACTAGCTTACAGTACCTTACAGTACCTGATCTTACAGTACCTTACAGTACCTGATCTTACAGTATGACTAATCTAAACAACAGTTTAGATTTACTGTATTAAAATCTTAGGCCTCACAGCAGGAAGCCACTGATTTCTTAATTGTTTCTAACTAAATGTAGTTTCATTAGTGAGATTTAAATATTTCAGTTTTCAATACTATGTCCACCTTTCTCCGTATGTCCACCTTTCTGATGTGATCTGAGGACAGACTCAGTCCTCTTCTTGGCATGGTGATAGCAGTGTTGCACAAATCTAGAGAGATGTTCTGTCATTCTTCAGATTCCTTCAGCTCATCTTTGCTGGAGGTGTTGTGTTGCTCTAGCTGTCTTTTTAAAATACCTCAAAGGTGTTCTGTTGGTCAGGTGACTTCATTAGAAATTCTTTAAGCGTTGTGCTTTGGATCATTATCGTGTTGTAATATTCCTCTTCTGCTAAAGATTGAGAAGAGACTGGGAGTCCTGGTCATTCTCTCCACCAGTGTTTTGGGATCTCCACAGACATTTATCTGACCACTGAATGTGCTCCTCATATTCATCAGGCTTCTGTTCTTTAGTAAAGTTTAATCTTGCAGTTTTGTGCTGAAAAGCAAAGAAAGTTTTTTTTTTCTTGGATGTCATCCATAGAGATCAAGGTTATGTAAAGTCCTTCATGCTGAGCTGCTAAATGAACTCAGATTTCCTCTGGTAACCTCTGAGCGAAGTCTGAAGCTCTGACCTCCTGTTTCCAGAGCTAGATCATGTGAGTAGTGTGCTGTCTGTCCGGTATTTTTCTGTTGGTCACTGGTCTTCCTGTATCCTTTTCCCTCATTATGATCATCTGGTAATTGTTTTCCCTGAGGAGCCATGACACAGACGGACACAGCACCCAGTTCTACAAGTCAGAAGTTTCTGCTCTTCACTGGTCATTTTAAAACCATGTTCATGCAGTTAGGCTAGTTGGAATTTACAGATCTACTCAATTTCACTTCACTAAACACAAGGTTTCTAACTTATGTGTCAGTAATCACAGGTTTATTCACCGTTGTTGCATAGTTTATAATCTTTCTAAAGTATTTGCTTTTGATTGTTTATAAGAGGAAATACTCTATTGTTCAGTGATATTTAAGTGATATAAAATTTTTTAGATAAGATTTTTATGTTTAAGTGCAAAGAGGGAACTCACTTATAGTGTTCTGTAGAATTTAGAGTTTATATGGAGTTTATAGTTGCTGTAAAGTTTATGTAGAGTTTATGGTGGATATAGAGTTATTATAGAGTTTTTATAGAGTTAGTATAGCGTATACAGAATGTGAGGTGGTGGGATTATACTCTTTAATTTGCTCTCTTCATATTTACACACAGTTTAGTAGAAAATAAGAGTATAATTTAACATGCTGACCCTGTGTGTGTGTGTGTGTGTGTGTGTGTGTGTGTGTGTGTGTGAGAACAGGAACAATGCTGGTGCCAACATTCTTCTTCTGGCTGTTTAATGGCTTCCTGATGATCGCAGATACAATGGGAAAACCTGCATTTATCACACGCTACAGAATTCAGCAGGACAAAAACAATCCGGTATTTTCTCCTATAAAATCTGTGTTTCATGGCACTGATCATCACACACACACACACACACACACACACACACACACTCACAGCTCTGGCAGTCTCATTAAATCATAGTGCCCACTGCAGCTCTGTATTTAGTGAGGATTACACACTGAAACACTGGTCAGTATTCTGACCTCAATGCTGTTCACACTCCACTGTCTGACCTTCAACATGACCTGAACATTCACTTAAATGTATACTTAATACTAAAACTTTTTTAAAACACTGAAATGTAATTCATGGACAAAATTAGGTGTTTGTGTGTGTGTGTGTGTATATAAAGTTCTCTGCTGGTGTATTACTGCTGAACACTCAGTGCTGCATAGATAAGCACAATTACTGATCACTGCGTTATTATTGCTGATAGGCACACACACACACACACACACAGGTCAGAGTTCTTGCGTGACACATTCTCACG
>NC_080727.1:137500-162500 GCF_019097595.1 Hemibagrus wyckioides
TGTTTCTGTTCAGTGTTTATTGAATTCAGTGTTAATGAAAGATTAGCATGTAGGCTAACATCAGCTGTAAAAAGCAAGCTTGGGAAACTCTAGCTCAGTGCTGTAGACCATGGGTTACTGACCAAAAGGCTGTGAGTTGGAATCCCCTGCACTGCCCCTCAGGCCTGGAGCCTCAGATCACTGTGCATGGTGTGAATGAGATAAATGTAAGTCGCTCTGGAAAAATGAGTCTAAAACTTTCTGCTGTTCTTATGGTCATTGTCATGACCTCTGACCTAACATTCAAAATGATTTACTGTAACTAAAGGGCGGGTTGTCAGAACAGAGCTTTCTGTAGGTTTGAAGGAGACATGAGAGGTTCTTAAAGTTCAAACATGAAGAAAGCTGCTCAGAGTTAGAGCTCAGAAACAGGAAGGGTGGTGCAGATGCTCTGATCTGAGGTGATGTGATCTGAGGTGATGTGATGTGATCTGATCTGAGGTGATGTGATCTGATCTGAGGTGATGTGATCTGATCTGAGGTGATGTGATCTGATCTGAGGTGATGTGATCTGATCTGAGGTGATGTGATGTGATCTGAGGTGATGTGATGTGATCTGAGGTGATGTGATGTGATCTGAGGTGATATGATGTGATCTGATGTGATATGATGTGATCTGAGGTGATGTGATCTGATCTGAGGTGATGTGATCGGAGGTGATCTGAGGTGATGTGATCTGATCTGAGGTGATGTGATGTGATCTGATCTAAGATGATGTGATGTGATCTGATCTGAGGTGATGTGATCTGATCTGAGGTGATGTGATCTGATCTGAGGTGACGTGATGTGATCTGATCTGAGATGACGTGATCTGATCTGAGGTGACGTGATCTGATCTGAGGTGACGTGATGTGATCTGAGGTGACGTGATCTGATCTGAGGTGACGTGATCTGATCTGAGGTGATGTGATCTGAGGTGATGTGATCTGATCTGAGGTGATGTGATCTGATCTGAGGTGATGTGATGTGATCTGAGGTGATGTGATCTGATCTGAGGTGATGTGATCTGATCTGAGGTGATGTGATCTGATCTGAGGTGATGTGATGTGATCTGATCTGCGGTGATGTGATCTGATCTGAGGTGATGTGATCTGATCTGAGGTGATGTGATCTGATCTGATCTGAGGTGATGTGATCTGATCTGAGGTGATGTGATGTGATCTGAGGTGATGTGATCTGATCTGATCTGCGGTGATGTGATCTGATCTGATCTGCGGTGATGTGATCTGAGATGTGATCTGAGGTGATGTGATGTGATCTGAGGTGATGTGATTTGATCTGAGGTGATGTGATCTAATCTGATCTGCGGTGATGTGATCTGAGATGTGATCTGAGGTGATGTGATGTGATCTGAGGTGATCTGATGTGATCTGAGGTGATGTGATGTGATCTGAGGTGATGTGATGTGATCTGAGGTGATGTGATCTGATCTGAGGTGATGTGATCTGATCTGAGGTGATGTGATCTGATCTGAGGTGATGTGATCTGATCTGAGGTGATGTGATCTGATCTGATCTGAGGTGACGTGGTCTGATCTGAGGTGATCTGATCTGATCTGAGGTGATGTGATCTGATCTGAGGTGATGTGATCTGATCTGATCTGAGGTGATGTGATCTGATCTGAGGTGATGTGATGTGATCTGATCTGAGGTGATGTGATCTGAGGTGATGTGATCTGAGGTGATCTGATATGAGATGATGTGATGTGATCTGAGGTGATGTGATCTGATCTGAGGTGATGTGATGTGATCTGAGGTGATGTGATCTGATCTGATCTGAGGTGATGTGATCTGATTTGATCTGAGGTGATGTGATCTGAGGTGATGTGATCTGATCTGATCTGAGGTGATGTGATCTGATCTGATCTGAGGTGATGTGATCTGATCTCAGTCACAGAATCAGTCAGTATCAGGTGTGTGATTTGAGGTCAGAGTCAGATGGAGGTGAGACTGTTCCCTGTACTCTAATTGCTGTATGTTAATGTGGTGAAACAGACTAAAATAATACTCCTTCATTTAAACATGGCTTGTCTGAATGTGACTCTGAGTGATGTTTAAGATTTTATAATCTTATCACATAAAATATTTTTTTCTTTAAAATAAAAAAGAAACAAAAGACGACCCCTAACAGTAGTTTCTGATCCTCTGACCTGGTGTTTATCTGAGGTGATGTGACGATTAAATTCTGTTTAATTTCATGAAGATGAGAAACTCTTCTAACTCACACTGGGAGGTGAAGCTGCTGAATTTCTGTAAAACTAATAAACCTGAATATTTTAATAAAACTGATTTAGGTTCATTCAGCTACTGTATGTGACCTAAAAAAAACAGAATCTTTAGTTATGAGTGAAGTAGAAAATACACTATATTGCCAAAAGTATTCGCTCACCCATCCAAATAATCAGAATCAGGTGTTCCAATCACTTCCATGGCCACAGGTGTATAAAATCAAGCACCTAGGCATGCAGACTGTTTTTACAAACATTTGTGAAAGAATGGGTCGCTCTCAGGAGCTCAGTGAATTCCAGCGTGGAACTGTGATAGGATGCCACCTGTGCAACAAATCCAGTCGTGAAATTTCCTCGCTCCTAAATATTCCACAGTCAACTGTCAGCTGTATTATAAGAACGTGGAAGTGTTTGGGAACGACAGCAACTCAGCCACGAAGTGGTAGGCCACGTAAACTGACGGAGCGGGGTCAGCGGATGCTGAGGCACATAGTGTGAAGAGGTCACCAACTTTCTGCAGAGTCCATCGCTACAGACCTCCAAACTTCATGTGGCCTTCAGATTAGCTCAAGAACAGTGTGCAGAGAGCTTCATGGAATGGGTTTCCATGGCCGAGCAGCTGCATCCAAGTCATACATCACCAAGTGCAATGCAAAGCGTCGGATGCAGTGGTGTAAAGCACGCCGCCACTGGACTCTAGAGCAGTGGAGACGCGTTCTCTGGAGTGACCAATCGCGCTTCTCCATCTGGCAATCTGATGGACGAGTCTGGGTTTGGCGGTTGCCAGGAGAACGGTACTTGTCTGACTGCATTGTGCCAAGTGTAAAGTTTGGTGGAGGGGGGATTATGGTGTGGGGTTGTTTTTCAGGAGCTGGGCTTGGCCCCTTAGTTCCAGTGAAAGGAACTCTGAATGCTTCAGCATACCAAGACATTTTGGACAATTCCATGCTCCCAACTTTGTGGGAACAGTTTGGAGCTGGCCCCTTCCTCTTCCAACATGACTGTGCACCAGTGACCAAAGCAAGGTCCATAAAGACATGGATGACAGAGTCTGGTGTGGATGAACTTGACTGGCCTGCACAGAGTCCTGACCTCAACCCGATAGAACACCTTTGGGATGAATTAGAGCGGAGACTGAGAGCCAGGCCTTCTCGTCCAACATCAGTGTGTGATCTCACAAATGCGCTTCTGGAAGAACGGTCAAAAATTCCCATAAACACACTCCTAAACCTTGTGGACAGCCTTCCCAGAAGAGTTGAAGCTGTTATAGCTGCAAAGGGTGGACCGACGTCATATTGAACCCTATGGATTAGGAATGGGATGTCACTTAAGTTCATATGAGAGTCAAGGCAGGTGAGAGAATACTTTTGGCAATATAGTGTATCTACATGACCTTCAGCTAACTTTAAACAGAACAGAGGAAACGTATATTAAACACTTTATACAATAATATAATAAAAATTAAAAAAATATATAAGAAAAACGTTTGGTGAAATGTCAAACCTCGTCACTGAGTCGAATTAACATTATTATTATTATTATTATTATTATTATTATTATTATTATTATTATTATTATGTGGATGTGAACTCTCTGAGTTGTTAAACATCTGTGTCTCTCAGATCCAGGTTTGAAGTGAAAGCTGTAAGGAGTTTATCTCAGTGACATTTGCTTCAGTCTCCTGTGGTTTTATCTCAGTGGTCTTTCTGCATGAGTTGTGATGTTGGTATGAAGACGCGTGTGTTTGTGTCTCATTATGCACAACTCGCCTTTGCACTCGGCTTCTAACAGGAAATAAGACTCTGAAGTTCCTGTAAGTGCAGGATGATTCACTGAGCTCTATTTCACAATGATTCTAACTGCATTACTTTTCTTAAGCTTCTGTGTTTCAAAACCTGCAGAGTTAAAAGGTGGGTCAGAAATCAGCTAAAATCAGCTGAATTATCTTCTCTCTGACTGGATGAGTTCATGTTGTATTTATTGATGATGATGATGATGATGTTTTATAAGTCAGGGTAACTGAAGTGGCAGAAGGAAGCGATGTGTCTTTAAACTGCTCCTCTGGGAAAATGAAATCTGAGCGAATAAACACCAGACTGAGAATAAACACCACCGAATATCTCCTGCTGAAGAACTTTCAGAGTTCAGATGTGGGATATTACGAGTGCATCAGTGGAACACATAAACAAACACTCTATTTAGAATTAAAACCCGGTGAGTGTTTATTAAAAATCTGTTTTTAATCCAGTGATGGTTTAAAGTGTAAATTATACCGCAGAATGTTCTGGATTTTTATTTTCAGGATCCACAAATGAACATATAATACTTTTCCGAGCCTCTGGGGAAGATTAGTTTTTTTTCTTCTGTAAAACTCTGAGCTCTTCATCGTTAAACTTCGGATGGTCCTGGACACCTCACTCATCATCATCATCATCATCCTCATCCAGTACTCTCAGACTTGAGCAGAATGATCCACACTTTAAGAACCGGCTGTGGCTCAGAAGGAAGGAGAATGACGTCTCTATGAAGATCTCCCCTGTGAGATGGAGAGACTCTGGGAAATACAGCTGTTACAGAAATCTCCCATCTAAAGACAAGGTCAGCGTCTTCAAGCTTGTGCTGGTCAGAGGTAGGTCACACTGTTTTTAATTATTAATACAAAATATTTAATATCATATTTAACATCTGCAGTTTTCCTGAGGATCAGTGTAGTTTCTGTGGACAGTAAAGTTTACACCTTAGCTTTAATATTCTTTTTTCTTTTTTATATTTATTTTATAAATTCGGCAGTAAAACATTTTTCCAACAAAAATTAAATATTACAGGAAAAACCCGTTTCCACGTCAGGAAATAAATGATAGTAAGATTTTACACAATAAAGCACTTTTCAGACAGAAAGAAAATGAAAGTTTTTCTCTGCGCGTGACTCAGAGTTTCCACAAAAACCCACAACTTATTTATTTAAAGCTGTTCTGTCCTCGCGCACGAGAGATTATATATTATATTATAAATAAATACATAAACAAATAATTAATACTGTATTTTATTTGTTAGAGAAATGAAATGCACATAAGTATTCTAAAATATATAAAATGTAATGTTCTTTTTTTTAAAAAAAAAAAAAGAAGTTTTTTGTTTGTTTGTTTGTTTGTTTGTTTTTAAGATTTTATTTTAGTGTGTTAGAACAGAAAGTTAAAAACCTAAGAAAGTTGAAATGTTGGATGATTTTTCTCCACAGTTTCAGCAGATATTTCTCGGACAAAACTCGGACAGAGTTTTCTGTTGAGGTGTGACCTGTCCGATCAGAGTCCAGATCTGCACGCGTTGTGGATTAACACAGAAACACGTGAGACGTTTGCGGTCCCGCTGCAGGTGACGGACACGGCGCTGGGGCAGAACTGGACATGTGGAGTGTTTCTCGGCTCCACGCTGAAAGCCGCGTTTCCTCTAACACTCAACATCACACACACTATCACTACATCACCTCCACCACCTCCATCACCTCCACAACACAACACACACACTGAGCCAGACACAACACACACTGCAGCAGGCAACGAAACACACAATCATGACGCAGGTGAGCACACACTCAATCTGGACCTCTCTCTCTCTCACACACACACACAGTGCAGGTCACTCCTGTCCCCTCTGTTCTGTGAGATAGGACACAGCCCGGCTTACAACATCATTATTGTCGGACTCACATTCATCTTTATTCTCTCTTTATTCTCTCACTGACCAACACACACTCACACTCACACTGACCAACACCAACACACACTGACCAACACACACACACTGACCAACAACAACACACACTGACCAACACCAACACACACACACTGACCAACACCAACACACACTGACCAACACCAACACACACACACTGACCAACACCAACACACACACACTGACCAACACCAACACACACACACTGACCAACACCAACACACTCACACTGACCAACACCAACACACACTGAACAACACCAACACTCTCACACTAAACAACACACACTCACACTGACCAACACCAACACACTCACACTGACCAACACCAACACACACTGACCAACACACACACACTGACCAACAACAACACACACTGACCAACACCAACACACACACACTGACCAACAACAACACACACTGACCAACACCAACACACACACACTGACCAACACCAACATACTCACACTGACCAACACCAACACACACTGAACAACACCAACACTCTCACACTGAACAACACACACTCACACTGACCAACACCAACACACTCACACTGACCAACACCAACACACACTGACCAACACCAACACTCTCACACTGACCAACACACACTCACACTGACCAACACCAACACACACTGACCAACACCAACACACACTCACACTGACCAACACACACTCACACTGACCAACACACACTCGCACTGACCAACACCAACACACACTCACACTGACCAACACACACTCACACTGACCAACAACAACACACACTCACACTGACCAACACCAACACACACTCACACTGACCAACACCAACACACACTGACCAACACACACACACTGACCAACAACAACACACACTGACCAACACCAACACACACACTGACCAACACCAACACACACACACTGACCAACACCAACACACACACACTGACCAACACACACACACTGACCAACACCAACACACACTGACCAACACACACACACTGACCAAAACCAACACACACTGACCAACACCAACACACACACACACTGACCAACACCAACACACACACACTGATCAACACCAACACACACTGACCAACACCAACACCAACACACACTGACCAACACCAACACACACACACTGATCAACACCAACACACACACACTGATCAACACCAACACACACTGACCAACACCAACACCAACACACACTGACCAACACCAACACACACACACTGATCAACACCAACACACACTGACCAACACCAACACACACTGACCAACACCAACACACACTCACACTGACCAACACCAACACACACTGACCAACACCAACACACACACACTGACCAACACCAACACACACTGACCAACACCAACACACACTCACACTGACCAACACCAACACACACACACTGACCAACACCAACACACACACACTGACCAACACCAACACACACACACTGACCAACACACACACACTGACCAACACCAACACACACTGACCAACACACACACACTGACCAACACCAACACACACTGACCAACACCAACACACACACACACTGACCAACACCAACACACACACACTGACCAACACCAACACACACACACTGACCAACACCAACACACACTGACCAACACCAACACACACTCACACTGACCAACACCAACACACACACACTGACCAACACCAACACACACACACACTGACCAACACCAACACACACTCACACTGACCAACACCAACACACACTCACACTGACCAACACCAACACACACACACTGACCAACACCAACACACACTGACCAACAACAACACACACTGACCAACACCAACACACACTCACACTGACCAACACACACTCACACTCACACTGACCAACACCAACACTCTCACACTGACCAACACACACTCACACTGACCAACACCAACACACTCACACTGACCAACACCAACACACACTGACCAACACCAACACTCTCACACTGACCAACACACACTCACACTGACCAACACCAACACACACTGACCAACACCAACACACACTCACACTGACCAACACACACTCACACTCACACTGACCAACACACACTCACACTGACCAACACCAACACACACTCACACTGACCAACACCAACACACACTCACACTGACCAACACCAACACACACTCACACTGACCAACACCAACACACACTCACACTGACCAACACCAACACACACTGACCAACACCAACACACACACACACTGACCAACACCAACACACACTGACCAACAGCAACACACACTCACACTGACCAACACACACTCACACTCACATTGACCAACACCAACACTCTCACACTGACCAACACACACTCACACTGACCAACACCAACACACACTGACCAACACCAACACACACTCACACTGACCAACACACACTCACACTCACACTGACCAACACCAACACACACACACTGACCAACACCAACACACACTGACCAACACCAACACACACACACTGACCAACACCAACACACACTGACCAACACCAACACACACACACTGACCAACACCAACACACACTGACCAACACCAACACACACACACACTGACCAACACACACTGACCAACACCAACACACACACTGACCAACACACACTCACACTGACCAACACCAACACACACACACACTGACCAACACACACTCACACTGACCAACACCAACACACACTGACCAACACCAACACACACACACAGACCAACACCAACACACACTGACCAACACCAACACACACACACTGACCATCACCAACACACACACACTGACCAACACCAACACACACACTGACCAACACACACTCACACTCACACTCACACTGACCAACACCAACACTCTCACACTGACCAACACACACTCACACTGACCAACACCAACACTCTCACACTGACCAACACACACTCACACTGACCAACACCAACACACACTGACCAACACCAACACACACTCACACTGACCAACACACACTCACACTCACACTGACCAACACACACTCACACTGACCAACACCAACACACACTCACACTGACCAACACACACTCACACTGACCAACACCAACACACACTCACACTGACCAACACCAACACACACTCACACTGACCAACACCAACACACACTCACACTGACCAACACCAACACACACTCACACTGACCAACACACACTCACACTCACACTGACCAACACACACTCACACTGACCAACACCAACACACACTCACACTGACCAACACACACTCAAACTGACCAACACCAACACACACTCACACTGACCAACACCAACACACACTGACCAACAACAACACACACTGACCAACAACAACACACACTGACCAACACCAACACACACACTGACCAACACCAACACACACTGACCAACACCAACACACACACACTGACCAACAACAACACACACTGACCAACACCAACACACACACACTGACCAACACCAACACACACTGACCAACACCAACACACTCACACTGACCAACACCAACACACACTCACACTGACCAACACCAACACACACTCACACTGACCAACACCAACACACACTCACACTGACCAACACACACTCACACTCACACTGACCAACACACACTCACACTGACCAACACCAACACACACTCACACTGACCAACACACACTCACACTGACCAACACCAACACACACTCACACTGACCAACACCAACACACACTGACCAACAACAACACACACTGACCAACACCAACACACACACACTGACCAACACCAACACACACTGACCAACACCAACACACACACACTGACCAACAACAACACACACTGACCAACACCAACACACACACACTGACCAACACCAACACACACTGACCAACACACACACACTGACCAACACACACTGACCAACACCAACACACACACACACTGACCAACACACACTCACACTGACCAACACCAACACACACACACACTGACCAACACACACTCACACTGACCACCACCAACACACACTGACCAACACCAACACACACTGACCAACACCAACACACACACACTGACCAACACCAACACACACTGACCAACACCAACACACACACACTGACCATCACCAACACACACACACTGACCAACACCAACACACACACACTGACCAACACCAACACACACACACTGACCAACACCAACACACACACACTGACCAACACCAACACACACTCACACTGACCAACACCAACACACACTGACCAACACCAACACACACTCACACTGACCAACACCAACACACACACACTGACCAACACCAACACACACTGACCAACACCAACACACACTGACCAACACCAACACACACTCACACTGACCAACACCAACACACACACACTGACCAACACCAACACACACTGACCAACACCAACACACACTGACCAACACACACACACTGACCAACACCAACACACACACACTGACCAACACCAACACACACTGACCAACACCAACACACACACACTGACCAACACCAACACACACTCACACTGACCAACACCAACACACACTCACACTGACCAACACCAACACACACAAACTGACCAACACCAACACACACTGACCAACACCAACACACACACACACTGACCAACACCAACACACACTGACCAACAGCAACACACACTCACACTGACCAACACACACTCACACTCACATTGACCAACACCAACACTCTCACACTGACCAACACACACTCACACTGACCAACACCAACACACACTGACCAACACCAACACACACTCACACTGACCAACACACACTCACACTCACACTGACCAACACCAACACTCTCACACTGACCAACACACACTCACACTGACCAACACCAACACACTCACACTGACCAACACACACTCACACTGACCAACAACAACACACTCACACTGACCAACACCAACACACACACACTGACCAACAACAACACACACTGACCAACACACACACACTGACCAACACACACACACTGACCAACACCAACACACACTGACCAACACCAACACACACACACTGACCAACACCAACACACACACACTGACCAACACCAACACACACTGACCAACACACACACACTGACCAACACCAACACACACTGACCAACACCAACACACACACACACTGACCAACACCAACACACACACACTGACCAACACCAACACACTCACACTGACCAACACCAACACACACTGACCAACACCAACACACACACACTGACCAACACCAACACACACACACTGACCAACACACACACACTGACCAACACACACTGACCAACACACACACACACACTGACCAACACCAACACACACACACTGACCAACACCAACACACACTGACCAACACCAACACACACACACACTGACCAACACACACTCACACTGACCAACACCAACACACACACACTGACCAACACCAACACGCACACACTGACCAACACCAACACGCACACACTGACCAACACCAACACACACTGACCAACACACACACACTGACCAACACACACACACACTCACACTGACCAACACCAACACACACTCACACTGACCAACACACACTCACACTGACCAACACCAACACACACACACTGACCAACACCAACACACACTCACACTGACCAACACCAACACACACAAACTGACCAACACCAACACACACAAACTGACCAACACCAACACACACTGACCAACACCAACACACACACACTGACCAACATCAACACACACACCCACTGACCAACATCAACACGCACTCACACTGACCAACACCAACACACACACACTGACCAACACCAACACACACACTCACACTGACCAACACACACTCACACTGACCAACACCAACACACACACACACACACACACACACTGACCAACACACACACTCACACTGACCAACACACACACTCACACTGACCAACACCAACACACACTGACCAACAGCAACACACACTCACACTGACCAACACACACTCACACTCACACTGACCAACACACACTCACACTCACACTGACCAACACCAACACTCTCACACTGACCAACACCAACACACACTGACCAACACCAACACACACTCACACTGACCAACACACACTCACACTCACACTGACCAACACCAACACTCTCACACTGACCAACACCAACACACACTGACCAACACCAACACACACTCACACTGACCAACACACACTCACACTCACACTGACCAACACCAACACTCTCACGCTGACCAACACACACTCACACTGACCAACACCAACACACTCACACTGACCAACACACACTCACACTGACCAACACCAACACACACTCACACTGACCAACACCAACACACACTCACACTGACCAACACCAACACACACTCACACTGACCAACACCAACACACACTCACACTGACCAACACACACACACTGACCAACACCAACACACACACACTGACCAACACCAACACACACACACTGACCAACACCAACACACACTGACCAACACCAACACACACACACACTGACCAACACACACTCACACTGACCAACACCAACACACACTGACCAACACCAACACACACACACTGACCAACACCAACACACACACACTGACCAACACACACACACTGACCAACACCAACACACACTGACCAACACCAACACACTCACACTGACCAACACCAACACACACTCACACTGACCAACACCAACACACACTCACACTGACCAACACCAACACACACTCACACTGACCAACACCAACACACACACACTGACCAACACCAACACACACACACTGAACAACACCAACACACACACACTGACCAACACACACACACTGACCAACACACACACACTGACCAACACCAACACACACTGACCAACACCATCACACTCACACTGACCAACACCAACACACACACACTGACCAACACCAACACACACACACTGACCAACACCAACACACACTGACCAACACCAACACACACACACTGACCAACACCAACACACACACACTGACCAACACACACACACTGACCAACACCAACACACACTCACACTGACCAACACCAACACACACACACTGACCAACACGAACACACACTGACCAACACCAACACACACTCACACTGACCAACAGCAACACACACACACTGACCAACACCAACACACACTGACCAACACCAACACACACACACTGACCAACACCAACACACACACACTGACCAACACCAACACACACACCCACTGACCAACATCAACACACACTCACACTGACCAACACCAACACACACACACTGACCAACACCAACACACACACTCACACTGACCAACACACACTCACACTGACCAACACACACACACACACACACACACTGACCAACACACACACTCACACTGACCAACACACACACACACTGACCAACACCAACACACACACACTGACCAACACACACTCACACTGACCAACACCAACACACACTCACACTGACCAACACCAACACACACACACTGACCAACACCAACACACACTGACCAACACACACACACTGACCAACACGCACACACTGACCAACACCAACACACACTGACCAACACCAACACACACTGACCAACACACACACACTGACCAACACCAACACACACACACTGACCAACACCAACACACACTGACCAACAGCAACACACACACACTGACCAACACCAACACACACTAACCAACACCAACACTCACACACTGACCAACACCAACACACACCCACTGACCAACACCAACACACACTCACACTGACCAACACCAACACACACTGACCAACACCAACACACACACACTGACCAAGACCAACACACACTGACCAACACCAACACACACTGACCAACACCAACACACACTCACACTGACCAACACCAACACACACTCACACTGACCAACACCAACACACACACACTGACCAACACCAACACACACACACTAACCAACACCAACACACACTGACCAACACCAACACACACTGAGCAACACACACACAATGACCAACACACACACACTGACCAACACCAACACACACACACTGACCAACACCAACACACACTCACACTGACCAACACACACACTCACACTGACCAACACCAACACACACTCACACTGACCAACACACACTCACACTGACCAACACCAACACTCACCCACTGACCAACACCAACACACACTCACACTGACCAACACACACTCACACTGACCAACACCAACACACACACTCACACTGACCAACACACACTCACACTGACCAACACCAACACACACACTCACACTACCCAACACCAACACACACACTCACACTGACCAACACCAACACACACTCACACTGACCAACCCCCACACACACACTGACCAACACCAACACACACTCACACTGACCAACACCAACACACACTGACCAACACCAACACACACACACTGACCAACACCAACACACACACACTGACCAACACCAACACACACACACTAACCAACACCAACACACACGCACACTGACCAACACACACACACACTGACCAACACCAACACCAACACACACACTCACACTGACCAACACCAACACACACACACTGACCAACACCAACACACACACTCACACTGACCAACACCAACACACACTCACACTGACCAACACCAACACACACTGACCAACACCAACACACACACACTGACCAACACCAACACACTCACACTGACCAACACCAACACACACTCACACTGACCAACACCAACACACACTCACACTGACCAACACCAACACCAACACACACACACTGATCAACACCAACACACACACACACTGACCAACACCAACACACACACACTGACCAACACCAACACACACACACTGACCAACACCAACACACACACACTGACCAACACCAACACACACTCACACTGACCAACACCAACACACACTGACCAACACACACACACTGACCAACACCAACACACACACACTGACCAACACCAACACACACTGACCAACACCAACACACACACACTGACCAACACCAACACACACTCACACTGACCAACACCAACACACACTGACCAACACCAACACACACTGACCAACACCAACACACACTGACCAACACCAACACACACACACTGACCAACACCAACACACACACACTGACCAACACCAACACACACTGACCAACACCAACACACACACACTGACCAACACCAACACACACACACTGACCAACACCAACACACACTCACACTGACCAACACCAACACACACACACTGACCAACACCAACACACTGACCAACACCAACACACTGACCAACACCAACACACACTCACACTGACCAACACCAACACACACTCACACTGACCAACACCAACACACACTCACACTGACCAACACCAACACACACACTGACCAACACCAACACACACACACACTGACCAACACCAACACACACACACTGACCAACACCAACACACACACTGACCAACACCAACACACACTCACACTGACCGACACACACTCACACTGACCAACACCAACACACACTGACCAACACCAACACACACACACTGACCAACACCAACACACACACACTGACCAACACCAACACACACGCACACTGACCAACACACACACACACTGACCAACACACACTCACACTGACCAACACCAACACACACACACTGACCAACACCAACACACACACTCACACTGACCAACACACACTCACACTGACCAACACACACACACACACACACACACTGACCAACACACACACTCACACTGACCAACACACACACACACTGACCAACACCAACACACACACACTGACCAACACACACTCACACACACTGACCAACACCAACACACACTCACACTGACCAACACCAACACACACACACTGACCAACACCAACACACACTGACCAACACCAACACACACACACTGACCAACACGCACACACTGACCAACACCAACACACACTGACCAACACCAACACACACTGACCAACACACACACACTGACCAACACCAACACACACACACTGACCAACACCAACACACACTGACCAACAGCAACACACACACACTGACCAACACCAACACACACTAACCAACACCAACACTCACACACTGACCAACACCAACACACACCCACTGACCAACACCAACACACACTCACACTGACCAACACCAACACACACTGACCAACACCAACACACACACACTGACCAAGACCAACACACACTGACCAACACCAACACACACTGACCAACACCAACACACACTCACACTGACCAACACCAACACACACTCACACTGACCAACACCAACACACACTCACACTGACCAACACCAACACACACACACTGACCAACACCAACACACACACACTAACCAACACCAACACACACTGACCAACACCAACACACACACACTGACCAACACGCACACACTGACCAACACCAACACACACTGACCAACACCAACACACACTGACCAACACACACACACTGACCAACACCAACACACACACACTGACCAACACCAACACACACTGACCAACAGCAACACACACACACTGACCAACACCAACACACACTAACCAACACCAACACTCACACACTGACCAACACCAACACACACCCACTGACCAACACCAACACACACTCACACTGACCAACACCAACACACACTGACCAACACCAACACACACACACTGACCAAGACCAACACACACTGACCAACACCAACACACACTGACCAACACCAACACACACTCACACTGACCAACACCAACACACACTCACACTGACCAACACCAACACACACTCACACTGACCAACACCAACACACACACACTGACCAACACCAACACACACACACTAACCAACACCAACACACACTGACCAACACCAACACACACTGAGCAACACACACACAATGACCAACACACACACACTGACCAACACCAACACACACACACTGACCAACACCAACACACACTCACACTGACCAACACACACACTCACACTGACCAACACCAACACACACTCACACTGACCAACACACACTCACACTGACCAACACCAACACTCACCCACTGACCAACACCAACACACACTCACACTGACCAACACACACTCACACTGACCAACACCAACACACACACTCACACTGACCAACACACACTCACACTGACCAACACCAACACACACACTCACACTACCCAACACCAACACACACACTCACACTGACCAACACCAACACACACTCACACTGACCAACCCCCACACACACACTGACCAACACCAACACACACTCACACTGACCAACACCAACACACACTGACCAACACCAACACACACACACTGACCAACACCAACACACACACACTGACCAACACCAACACACACACACTAACCAACACCAACACACACGCACACTGACCAACACACACACACACTGACCAACACCAACACCAACACACACACTCACACTGACCAACACCAACACACACACACTGACCAACACCAACACACACACTCACACTGACCAACACCAACACACACTCACACTGACCAACACACACTGACCAACACCAACACACACACACTGACCAACACCAACACACTCACACTGACCAACACCAACACACACTCACACTGACCAACACACACTGACCAACACCAACACACACACACTGACCAACACCAACACACTCACACTGACCAACACCAACACACACTCACACTGACCAACACCAACACACACTCACACTGACCAACACCAACACCAACACACACACACTGATCAACACCAACACACACACACACTGACCAACACCAACACACACACACTGACCAACACCAACACACACACACTGACCAACACCAACACACACACACTGACCAACACCAACACACACTCACACTGACCAACACCAACACACACTGACCAACACACACACACTGACCAACACCAACACACACACACTGACCAACACCAACACACACTGACCAACACCAACACACACACACTGACCAACACCAACACACACTCACACTGACCAACACCAACACACACTGACCAACACCAACACACACTGACCAACACCAACACACACTGACCAACACCAACACACACACACTGACCAACACCAACACACACACACTGACCAACACCAACACACACTGACCAACACCAACACACACACACTGACCAACACCAACACACACTCACACTGACCAACACCAACACACACACACTGACCAACACCAACACACTGACCAACACCAACACACTGACCAACACCAACACACACTCACACTGACCAACACCAACACACACTCACACTGACCAACACCAACACACACACTGACCAACACCAACACACACACTGACCAACACCAACACACACACACACTGACCAACACCAACACACACACACTGACCAACACCAACACACACACTGACCAACACCAACACACACTCACACTGACCGACACACACTCACACTGACCAACACCAACACACACTGACCAACACCAACACACACACACTGACCAACACCAACACACACACACTGACCAACACCAACACACACGCACACTGACCAACACACACACACACTGACCAACACCAACACACACTGACCAACACCAACACACACACACTGACCAACACCAACACACACACTCACACTGACCAACACACACTCACACTGACCAACACACACACACACACACACACACTGACCAACACACACACTCACACTGACCAACACACACACACACTGACCAACACCAACACACACACACTGACCAACACACACTCACACACACTGACCAACACCAACACACACTCACACTGACCAACACCAACACACACACACTGACCAACACCAACACACACTGACCAACACCAACACACACACACTGACCAACACGCACACACTGACCAACACCAACACACACTGACCAACACCAACACACACTGACCAACACACACACACTGACCAACACCAACACACACACACTGACCAACACCAACACACACTGACCAACAGCAACACACACACACTGACCAACACCAACACACACTAACCAACACCAACACTCACACACTGACCAACACCAACACACACCCACTGACCAACACCAACACACACTCACACTGACCAACACCAACACACACTGACCAACACCAACACACACACACTGACCAAGACCAACACACACTGACCAACACCAACACACACTGACCAACACCAACACACACTCACACTGACCAACACCAACACACACTCACACTGACCAACACCAACACACACTCACACTGACCAACACCAACACACACTCACACTGACCAACACCAACACACACACACTGACCAACACCAACACACACACACTAACCAACACCAACACACACTGACCAACACCAACACACACTGAGCAACACACACACAATGACCAACACTCACCCACTGACCAACACCAACACACACTCACACTGACCAACACACACTCACACTGACCAACACCAACACACACACTCACACTGACCAACACACACTCACACTGACCAACACCAACACACACACTCACACTGACCAACACCAACACACACTCACACTGACCAACACCAACACACACTGACCAACACCAACACACACACACTGACCAACACCAACACACTCACACTGACCAACACCAACACACACTCACACTGACCAACACCAACACACACTCACACTGACCAACACCAACACACACTCACACTGACCAACACCAACACACACTGACCAACACCAACACACACACACTGACCAACACCAACACACACACTCACACTGACCAACACCAACACACACTGACCAACACCAACACACACACACTGACCAACACCAACACACACACTCACACTGACCAACACCAACACACACTCACACTGACCAACACCAACACACACTGACCAACACCAACACACACACACTGACCAACACCAACACACACACTCACACTGACCAACACCAACACACACTGACCAACACCAACACACAGACCAACACCAACACACACACACTGACCAACACCAACACCAACACACACACACTGACCAACACCAACACACACTGACCAACACCAACACACACACACTGACCAACACCAACACACACTGACCAACACACACACACTGACCAACACCAACACACACACACTGACCAACACCAACACACACTGACCAATACCAACACACACACACTGACCAACACCAACACACACTCACACTGACCAACACCAACACACACTGACCAACACCAACACACACACACTGACCAACACCAACACACACTCACACTGACCAACACCAACACACACTCACACTGACCAACACCAACACACACACACTGACCAACACCAACACACACTCACACTGACCAACACCAACACACACACACTGACCAACACCAACACACTGACCAACACCAACACACACTCACACTGACCAACACCAACACACACACTGACCAACACCAACACACACACTGACCAACACCAACACACACACACACTGATCAACACCAACACACACACACTGACCAACACCAACACACACACTCACACTGACCAACACCAACACACACTCACACTGACCAACACCAACACACACTGACCAACACCAACACACAGACCAACACCAACACACACACACTGACCAACACCAACACACACACACACTGACCAACACCAACACCAACACACACACACTGACCAACACCAACACACACACACTGACCAACACCAACACACACTGACCAACACACACACACTGACCAACACCAACACACACTGACCAATACCAACACACACACACTGACCAACACCAACACACACACACTGACCAACACCAACACACACTCACACTGACCAACACCAACACACACTCACACTGACCAACACACACACACTGACCAACACCAACACACACTCACACTGACCAACACCAACACACACTCACACTGACCAACACCAACACACACACACACTGACCAACACCAACACACACACACTGACCAACACCAACACACACTGACCAACACCAACACACACTGACCAACACCAACACACACACACACTGACCAACACCAACACACACTGACCAACACCAACACACACTCACACTGACCAACACCAACACACACTGACCAACACCAACACACAGACCAACACCAACACACACACACTGACCAACACCAACACACACACACACTGACCAACACCAACACCAACACACACACACTGACCAACACCAACACACACACACTGACCAACACCAACACACACTGACCAACACACACACACTGACCAACACCAACACACACTGACCAATACCAACACACACACACTGACCAACACCAACACACACACACTAACCAACACCAACACACACGCACACTGACCAACACACACACACACTGACCAACACCAACACCAACACACACACTCACACTGACCAACACCAACACACACACACTGTCCAACACCAACACACACACTCACTCTGACCACCACCAACACACACTCACACTGACCAACACACACTGACCAACACCAACACACACACACTGACCAACACCAACACACACACACTGACCAATACCAACACACACACACACTGACCAACACCAACACACACTCACACTGACCAACACCAACACACACACTCACACTGACCAACACCAACACACACACTCACACTGACCAACACCAACACACACACACACTGACCAACACCAACACACACACACTGACCAACACCAACACACACTCACACTGACCAACACCAACACACACACACTGACCAACACCAACACACACACACTGACCAACACCAACACACACACACTGACCAACACCAACACACACACACACTGACCAACACCAACACACACTCACACTGACCAACACCAACACACACTGACCAACACACACACACTGACCAACACCAACACACACACACTGACCAACACCAACACACACACACTGACCAACACCAACACACACTCACACTGACCAACACCAACACACACTGACCAACACCAACACACACTGACCAACACCAACACACACTGACCAACACCAACACACACACACTGACCAACACCAACACACACACACTGACCAACACCAACACACACTGACCAACACCAACACACACACACTGACCAACACCAACACACACACACTGACCAACACCAACACACACTCACACTGACCAACACCAACACACACACACTGACCAACACCAACACACTGACCAACACCAACACACTGACCAACACCAACACACACTCACACTGACCAACACCAACACACACTCACACTGACCAACACCAACACACACTCACACTGACCAACACCAACACACACACTGACCAACACCAACACACACACACACTGACCAACACCAACACACACACACTGACCAACACCAACACACACACTGACCAACACCAACACACACTCACACTGACCGACACACACTCACACTGACCAACACCAACACACACTGACCAACACCAACACACACACACTGACCAACACCAACACACACACACTGACCAACACCAACACACACGCACACTGACCAACACACACACACACTGACCAACACACACTCACACTGACCAACACCAACACACACACACTGACCAACACCAACACACACACTCACACTGACCAACACACACTCACACTGACCAACACACACACACACACACACACACTGACCAACACACACACTCACACTGACCAACACACACACACACTGACCAACACCAACACACACACACTGACCAACACACACTCACACACACTGACCAACACCAACACACACTCACACTGACCAACACCAACACACACACACTGACCAACACCAACACACACTGACCAACACCAACACACACACACTGACCAACACGCACACACTGACCAACACCAACACACACTGACCAACACCAACACACACTGACCAACACACACACACTGACCAACACCAACACACACACACTGACCAACACCAACACACACTGACCAACAGCAACACACACACACTGACCAACACCAACACACACTAACCAACACCAACACTCACACACTGACCAACACCAACACACACCCACTGACCAACACCAACACACACTCACACTGACCAACACCAACACACACTGACCAACACCAACACACACACACTGACCAAGACCAACACACACTGACCAACACCAACACACACTGACCAACACCAACACACACTCACACTGACCAACACCAACACACACTCACACTGACCAACACCAACACACACTCACACTGACCAACACCAACACACACTCACACTGACCAACACCAACACACACACACTGACCAACACCAACACACACACACTGACCAACACCAACACACACTGACCAACACCAACACACACTGAGCAACACACACACAATGACCAACACTCACCCACTGACCAACACCAACACACACTCACACTGACCAACACACACTCACACTGACCAACACCAACACACACACTCACACTGACCAACACACACTCACACTGACCAACACCAACACACACACTCACACTGACCAACACCAACACACACTCACACTGACCAACACCAACACACACTGACCAACACCAACACACACACACTGACCAACACCAACACACTCACACTGACCAACACCAACACACACTCACACTGACCAACACCAACACACACTCACACTGACCAACACCAACACACACTCACACTGACCAACACCAACACACACTGACCAACACCAACACACACACACTGACCAACACCAACACACACACTCACACTGACCAACACCAACACACACTGACCAACACCAACACACACACACTGACCAACACCAACACACACACTCACACTGACCAACACCAACACACACTCACACTGACCAACACCAACACACACTGACCAACACCAACACACACACACTGACCAACACCAACACACACACTCACACTGACCAACACCAACACACACTGACCAACACCAACACACAGACCAACACCAACACACACACACTGACCAACACCAACACCAACACACACACACTGACCAACACCAACACACACTGACCAACACCAACACACACACACTGACCAACACCAACACACACTGACCAACACACACACACTGACCAACACCAACACACACACACTGACCAACACCAACACACACTGACCAATACCAACACACACACACTGACCAACACCAACACACACTCACACTGACCAACACCAACACACACTGACCAACACCAACACACACACACTGACCAACACCAACACACACTCACACTGACCAACACCAACACACACTCACACTGACCAACACCAACACACACACACTGACCAACACCAACACACACTCACACTGACCAACACCAACACACACACACTGACCAACACCAACACACTGACCAACACCAACACACACTCACACTGACCAACACCAACACACACACTGACCAACACCAACACACACACTGACCAACACCAACACACACACACACTGACCAACACCAACACACACACACTGACCAACACCAACACACACACTCACACTGACCAACACCAACACACACTCACACTGACCAACACCAACACACACTGACCAACACCAACACACAGACCAACACCAACACACACACACTGACCAACACCAACACACACACACACTGACCAACACCAACACCAACACACACACACTGACCAACACCAACACACACACACTGACCAACACCAACACACACTGACCAACACACACACACTGACCAACACCAACACACACTGACCAATACCAACACACACACACTGACCAACACCAACACACACACAC
>NC_080727.1:167500-220000 GCF_019097595.1 Hemibagrus wyckioides
GTCCTAAACTCCCACCCTACCCCTTACTTACGTCGACTCTGAAGTCCTCCAAGCGTCTGAAGTTGCGCAAATGCTCCTGCAGTTTGGAGTCAATCTCCAGAGTCTTAGCTTTAGAGTATTTAAGAAAAGCCCAGAACTTCTCCAGACCATACAGCTGACCTACACACACACACACCCCAAAACCATCTTAAATCACATAACTTGTTTCAGTTGTAGTTGTACTAAATGTGTGTGTCCCCCCTACCTGCTTCATAATCTTTTATGGTTTCCTCCTGGAAGTCTTTGAAGATTTCAGGTCTGAACTTTCTCTCCAATCCATAGCTGTAATACCGGAACAGACACTCCAAGCCGTACCTGACACACACACACACACTTATTAGTACAGGCATCTCTGTCCAGGTCTGCTTGTAATAAGTCCTTATTAATAAGTAATAAGTCCTTGTAAACTTTCTTGATACTAATGTTTCTGAAAAATGTTAAAATACACATTGAGTGGAACAGTGAGTGGGCGGAGTCTCTGTACCTGTAACCCTCCTTGGCGTCCTCGACTCCCAGCTGCCTGAACTCCTCATACATCTTCCTGTTAAAGTGATCACGCAGGAAGAACGACCAGAAACGGAAGAGTGTGTTCATCTCCTGAGACTGACCAATCCCCAAACGCTTACGCTCTGACAGAGACAGACAGACAGAGAGACAGAGAGAGAGAGACAGGGAGATTGAGAGACAATGTTTTTCTGCTGTTTGTGTATCTTGCACACTTTGGTTCTAATAATCAGAAAGGTGTTCAGGATATGCAGGATATTAAATAAAAGGTGTGTGTGTGTACCATTGAGACAACGTCGCCTGTACTTGTGGTAGACATGCTGTGTGAAGCCGTTCTCCTTCAGCAGCTCGTGTGATGGATGCTGGAATTTGGGAAGAGACTGAGGAGTGCAGCCAATGTTCCCCAGTGCTGCTGTGCCTTCAGAGGGACTTGCATTAGAGCTACATGCACGCGCACACACACACACACAGAGTTAAGCACAGAGGGTGTTAAACACATCTGAAACTGGGCTGAATCTCTACAGACTCTGTAATAAGCTGATGGTAGCAGAACTGACACAACATGAACATAACACCTCATAATAATGTGGTCACACTTTACTATAGTTTACTGTGTGTGTGTGTGTCTGTCTGTTACCTGACAGACGCAGTGCGTGACCGATGTTCTCGTGAGTCCATCACCCAGCCAACGTGACACTCCATTGGTGGGTTTGAGCTATGACGCGTCTTCCTTTTACGTGGTGTCTGAAACACATTTTGTCATGGAGGTGTAAGGAGAGAGACTACTTCTGATGACAAATCTGATCACATAAAAATCTAGCATTAGCCATTCTGTTAGCAACACTGACAACATGCCATTCTGAGTGATCATCAGTGTTCTACAGTGTTTATAGCTCCCCCCACAAATCCCAAACGCTACACATCTCATCACACATCATGGTCTCTGTGTGTGTACGTGTGTATGTGTGTACCTTGGCATCCACAGGCCGGCCCTCTTTGATGACAGGATAAAAGCGAGGTGTGTGTGTGTTGTGCTTGCAGCGGGGTGTGCGAGGTGTGTGAGGTGTATGTGGTGCTCTGTATCCTGGCGAATCAGGCACAGCGGTAGGGAGAGAGCGCGCCATCATGGAACGCTCAGGAGCACCAAAGAGTTTATTGGCCAGGTCATCTGTAGGAACTACAAGAAATACACAGATGGCTTAAATCACACACACACACAGCTTGGTCACACAACAGAAGGTCATAATGAGAACGTGACTTACTGTGTTGTGGGCGGGGCGGGCAGGGCGGCACTTCCTGGTTGGGGTCAATAGGGGGTTCAGGGGTCAAACAATCAAACTGCTCACGGCTGATTAGGTGAACCTTCTTAAAGTTCTCCACTTCTTGCTGTATATACACACAAGCAAATAAGACCTTATACAATAACTGTAGACACAGCCACACACATTCACTGACCACAAATTCAAATGACCAAATTAGTGCACCAAACAGGATGCAGGTCTACAAACATCACGAAAATCCATAATCTTTTCAAATCAAATCCCACCCTAAGTGTGTGCATGTCCATTTCCCCCTCGAAACTAAACTCTGTCTCCAACAGGGGGTGGGGTCATCTTTATAACACACACACACACACACAATGAACAGCTGCACAAAGCACAGAGAGCAGGGTCCTGCCACATCCAGAACAACAACACTAAAGGCCCTAAGAGCATGCAAATGTGCACACACACACACACACTAATGTAAATGTATGTCTGGATGATGTTCCAGCACTCACACCTGTTCTACAAAACGGTTTTTTTTTTTAAACAGAAGGGAGATCTTCTACAGCACAGTGAGGATGATATCTCAGGATAATGCTACAGGTTAATATGTAGCTTTATTATGATGATGATGATGATGATGATGTTGATTACCTTGATGGTGGCGTACTCTGGTTCATACGTGTCGTGCCAGAGGTCCTGTTCATAGTAGTACAGACCATCGTTAATGACCTTAACGAGCTCGTTGGTAAGTTTGGAGCGGGAGACGTGGTTGCCGGTCCGGTCGCCCCCGGGGTGTTTGCGCAGGTACGGTGGCGTCTGTGTCACAATCAGGATCTTGTTGACATCATGGTCATCAATCTCTCCGTCTGACTCGTCGTCCGTCCACTCAGTGAAGGTGTTCCGCCGGCCATCCATCGCCTCCATCTCCTCATCAAACAAGAAGTCCAGTTCCTCTGGCTCATCTTGGTCCCCTGCAGAAAGGGCACTCCGAGGGTCCTCTAGCTTCTGAAAGACCAAAAGAAAGGGTCAGAATGTCCTTCAGGGGTCGCTATAGGCTGGATAGATTGTATGGTAGTGTATGCTTGTAATACAAATATGGTCTGTTTCCTGGTTTTACATTTAAACCCTGTGATAAAGAAAACACTCTGCTCTCTATATTCTACACTAAAGAATCATGAACACCATGTGGTGCACCACCACAGAGTGTTCTGTGTGGGCGTGTACATACTTTTGGTCTGGCCGGTGAGGGGCGTGGCCGTTTCTTCACTTCTATCCAGCACTCTGATTCGAGATCAGGGAGACTCGCTGATAAACCCTTCGGCATCGTCTTCAGGTTACACACTTCCTCCAGCTTCTGCTCAGCTGTAGATGGCACACGAGGAGAACCTGCACACACAGACGCACACACACAAACACCTTATGACTCAGGTCAGCGAGTTACACACTACTTTAATAATGGCACTGGAAATGGGGCAGTAGACAGTAAGTGAGGTGTAAGAGCTAGGGGCACAAGGTACCTGTGTGAGGTGTATCGGCCGTGTTGCGGGGGATGAACTCGGGACAGTGTATGAGCTGTGAGAAGTCTGTGTGTGTGTGTTCAAGAAGAGTTAATCCAGGAAGAGGCCATTTCTCTGGTTCCTCTTTACATCGAATCTTCATGTCAATAATCTCGACCTCCTTACTGTCTTTTAGAGCCTGAAAACACACACAAGACAAAAAAGCTTTTACATAAACATTACACTTCACTGTGTGTCTGCTGCTCTCTATTTAACCACATTACTGAGTTATAAACATATAACACTCATGTCAGAGCTCAGGGTAGAATAGATATTGTTGTCTGAGATGAAAGTGTACATCGCTATCCTGAAGGTGGGTCAGTGTTTACCTCTGTAATGAGGTGGACGTCAGTGGTGAGAGCTTGAACACGGTGGAAGCTAGCGATCAGGGCTACAGGCAGGAAACCGTTTTCATCCATTTTCCTCCGGAGAAAAAAGTCCCGCTCCAGATTCTCCACGCTGAAGTAGTACTCACTGTGTGTATGCACATGTTTATTTAGACAAATGTTGCTTCATAAATTTAGTTTGGCACGTTTATGCTACATACGTTAGGTTTACCTGTTACTTAGTAACAATAAAACACACTATAGTATACGTAACCGACACTACATCCATGTAACACGCTACATGAGTACATAACAGTGTGTAGAATACACAGGGTGTGTAGTGTGTACTCACATCTGTCTCTTGATGTACTCTTTGAGCAGGTCCTGGTCCACGCTGTACAGCTCAGTGCTGCTCATGCTGTCATAGTAATAGGTCACTGACTGTGTATATTTGGGGTCAAGCACACCGTCCTTCCCCTCATATTTGTAGCTGTACTGATAATCATAGTGACCTACAGGGGACCAGAGGGAGACCAAGACCTTAAACCACAGCCTCAACTCTCACCGGCTGCATTTATTACACAGTGGTACCTTGATGTTCGAACACTGATTTGGTCGAAAACCGAATTATTTTTCCCCAAAGGAAATAATGTAAAACGAATTAATCTGTTTCAACTAGGTGGTTGATCTCAACTTTCCTCTCGGCAACATTGATGCCTGATTTCCCCTTTTTCTGAGACATGGCTACTGAAATTATACCACAAAAGATATTGTGGGGTTCTAACACAAGCACTCACAGATGATGCTTTCAGAACAGATGACCCAGGTAAACTGCTTCATCTCTATTGTCTACTCCAGGGTACGCCGCATGGAAAGTGTGTGCGGCATGGGGGTCGCTAGGCCATTTTTAGGGGGGCTTTAACATTCTCCATAAACTCTACACAAATTGGTGATCTCCTCAGTCCCCTTTTTTTTACGTCTTTCAGTGCGTTCTTCAATCCACAGACCACGGCATCGCAGAGTGAGGATCAGAGGACGTGTGTGCGAGTGTGTGTGTGAGTGTGTGAGAGTGTGTGTGAGTGTGTGTGAGTGTGTGATCAGGAAGACTCGTATTCGGCTAGTTCAGTACTCAAATGTTATATACACCTATGCAATAAGTTTCCCATCCTACCCTGTTAGTCACACCTTTATTTTATTTATTTATTTTTTTTTACTATTATACCCTCATTGGGGCTGAGCCCCCCTTAAATGAAAATTCGTTGTTCGATATTCATTGCAATCCTGTATGAAACAAGAACCGGCGTTCCTGATGGTCGAATCGTACACCGAAAATATTTTTGTACACCGAGGTCAAATTGACTTGAAAATTCAAATCGAATACCGAAAATTCGAACACGGAGGTAGTCAAGGACCGAGGTACCACTGCACACTTTACTGAATATATAGCTCACATCAGTCATGTGTGTGTGTGTGTGTTATAAAATGTCTAACACATGCACAGACCTCGTCCTCCCCGTCCCCGTCCTCGTCCTCGTCCCCGCCCTCTTCCTCGTCCGCGGAACCCTCCTCTGAACGGTGCTCCCTCACTCTTCACACTCGAAACCTCATCATGATCGTCTCTGAACTGCTCACGCTCGTATTTCCCACTGTGCCAGTCTATTCATCACACACACGTCAGTATTTCAGTTAGTATTACGTACCACACCTTCATACTACTAGAACAAACACACACATCATCCCCTAAACCAATGCAGATAATCATGAGGTCTTACCTCTGAGATCATTCCTGTTGTTGGTGTGCATTCTGGGAGTTTCCCCCTGTCGCGCGTTGTTTCTGGAGGCCGAGCGCTCTCGTGGTCCCTCAGACTTCACCTCAATCATCAGAGGAACCCACTTATGTTTATTTCCTGCTTAAAGAGAGAAAAAGTACAACAAAATGTCTGGTTTCAATAGCTTTCCATTTTATTAATATTAATAATAATAATAATAATAATAATAAGTAGAAGACGACGCAGAAGAAGGAAAAGTACATGAAAATAATTTTCAGACCAAAGTCCAGAAATCGGAGCTGGATCTAATCCAACTCTTACAGCCCTAAACCCTTAAGACACACAATGCTGCACAACAGAAAATACTACACACTTCAACAATAAACATACTCCAACAACCTAAGTAAGGAGTTAAACTCTATGCACTTTTTTCTCTGAGAACAAGAGAAAGGAAATGAAGAAGGAGGAGACGTAGTAGAGTATTATTTCTGCATGTGGTTCTGAACAAGGTGATGGTGCAGCTCCACAACCTCAGTCTGGTTATAGTGACATGGTCCTGCTCTTATCTACACACTCTCCATCTCAAACACACTCACCTTTCTTCCTGTGAGCGCTGTTTTTGTGCGCATCTTCCTCTCTGTTCTTCTCCTCTCCTGAATCATCTGATTTGGTCTTCTGGTTCTCTTTAGTCTCCTCACTGTCCCTCTTCTCTTTAGACTCCTTTTTTACTGAGGCCTTCTTACACCCCTGAACAAAAACACACAATGAAATCACACCGACATTAGCCATCATCAGTTTCACACTTGTAGTCTTGTACAATTCTGTGATATTAAAGCCTCACACACACAGTGGCATGTTAACATTTACACCATTCTACTGCTGAGTTCTGCACTCTGATTTATTGACAGATGATCAGTTTTCTACAACAGCAGCTCTGACAGTAATGCTTTCATTCTTGTATAAGTGTTGAAGTGTTGTGGTGTCAGAGGGAAATAATCTCCCTCACATGATATTACAGCATCTCTCCACTGCAGTGATTAGGAACTGGCACATTTTATTAATAAAGCATCATCACAGCACCAGAGGAAATGTCTTAGTGGGCATGCCTCATCGTCAGAGGGCGTGACCCAGTGAGCTCATGCAATTAATGAGAGTGTACACTGTCAGTGTCAGTGTCTATCCCTGATTTTAGATGAAAACTGGTTTGTACGAGTCAATATAGCATTCGGGCTGCTCCACCTATCGTCTATTCATCATTTCTGCAATATTTGTTCAATTCTGATTCCACAGAAATCCGCAATAGGTAAAGGAGCTTCTAATAAATCTTTAATTTTATTATTTGTTTCTGTTCTGTGAGCTAGGGAGTTTACTATAGTGTGTGTGTGTGTGTGTGTGTGTGTGTGTGTAAACACTAATGTATGTGTAATAATACAAAGGCCACACTGTGTGCACTTTACATATGTTGTTCTTCACTTCCTATTGAGACTGACCTGCACTTCCTTGGTGGCAATTTCGCCGGGTGTCGGCCAGTTAGTGGCATCGCCAAAATCTCCAACCTTACACACACAAACACACAATTACTTTAATGCACATATTTCAGCCATGCTCATTAAACACAAACAGTAACATCACACAAGTGCCATGGACTGACTGAAGGTCATTTTGAACAAAATTACACAAGACTTCTGATGACACTTACACAGCCATGAATGTAGAGGTGTGTGTGTGTGTGTGTCACCTTTCCTCCTCTCCTGGACCGGGGGTTTCCTGCTCTCACCACTTTTGCTGGTCCAGTTTGCTCTGAAAATACAAACACATCATAAATGCTTAAAACTCTTAACACACACCAGTTAAATATTTTGATGCATCATGTTTGCGCAGCTTTCTGACCACTGCTGAGGTTAATGAGAACTAATCACTAATACAGCTAATCAGTATGAAACACGAGCGTTTATCATATGATCTCTCCTTGGAAGTCATGTGACTACAGAGTAATATTAATATTTAAAAATCTGTAAGAGTTAATAAAGAATTGGGAGAAAGAAAGAAAATAATACTTTAGAGGTCGAGTGTAAGAGTATTATTACGTCACTGCAGTTATTCTGAAGATTAGCTCAGTGTTGGTGTGTAACAATGTTCTGGTGTCGCTCAGTATATAAGTGTGTGTGTTTGTGTGATGATTACTAACCCAGTGAACTCTGTGGTGTGGACAGAAATCACATCTCTATTGTAACTAATGTGTGTTTCTGTAAAACTATTTAAATACACTACAACACCATGTCAGACATTTGACCTTGCTGTGACCTTGACCCAGGTCAGATCAATTACAAAATCTAATCATTTCATCTGCTGGTCATAATGATCCCTTATAAATCCTCAAACATTTAAAGGCTTGTTCTTGTGAATCATCACATTAACAAGAACTGTGAATAGACCTGAAAACACAACGCCTCCACCTCTCAGTGATGGAGAAATAAAAACACTCAAATAAAAAGTGTGTGTGTGTGTGCGTGTGTGTGTGTGTGCATGCGTTCACAACAGACTTCTCTCTGGAGTTTAGTTAACACAGGTGTTCCTCGGGACTCAGTAATCTCACTGCTCAGTGATGAGGGTTAAAAACATCACTGAGATTTATTTGAATGTATTGTGTAGAGGCAGTACCTATTAATACGATCAATTCACATCGCAGCATAATGCATTCATTTATTCTCTCTTCTTACACCACCTACAGAGTGATTAGCACTGCAACATGCACACACACACACACACACACACATCAGTGAACACCAGATCTGCCCGGCCCATACACACACTCAGATAAAGAGGAACAGGGCGGATGCTTCAACTAATATCTCTCTCCCTCTCTCTCTCTCTCTCTCTCTCTCTCTCACCCCCTCCCACACACATTATTCCAGAGGCTGGTGGATGATCAGCTGTGTGTGATGTGTGGGCAGACAGGTGTGAGGTTCACTGTAAAGGTGATGGATCACTGTAAAGGTGAAGGTCTATGAGCACACATCAGTACTGTTCACACTCACTGCATACTTTATCTATACATGAGGATTAAATACACAGTGACCGATACGTGTGGCAGCATTCTGTGTACGTGACATTAACAGCAGATATAAATGGCCATTATGGTGCATGTCCACATCACAACAAACTGAGACTTTTCTGCATTTTTTATCTTGTTTATATAGACACGTGAGCATGTGACACACACACACACACACACTTCAGTGACTGTGTGTGTGAAGACATGATGCTGATCACCACATCACTTTGGAGTGGAGATGTTAAACCAGTTCTGGGGTCAGTGCTGTCACCACACACACTTTAAATATCAGATTAATAATTGTTATAATGAACTCCTCCATTAGCAATAATACACAAAACCACAAAGAAGTGTAAACTCCTCTGTCCTGAAGATGTGGAGAACTTCAAGCTCCAGCTTCACCCCTGACTGATACACACACACAGATACACAGCATTGACACTCGAGAGTCCTTACACACATCATACACACATACACACAGCTGACACGGGAGACTCCTTCACCACATCAAACGCACACATAGTGCTGACACTGGAGACTCCTTCCATCAGTGTTGCATAAACAACTCATCAACGAGTACAGCAACAATAAAGTATTAGAGCAAGTGCATTCATCTAAACCTGTCATGTTCAGCTGCACTAGTGTCACAGCTGATGTTATAGATGTGTTATATATCCAGATCTCATCAGTAATACCACATAACTGTATGAAATGTGTTCAGCACAAATTTTCCAGATTACTGAGCAAATTATTATTAATATCTGTGTGTTTGGCAGATGTTTAACTGAGCAAAGATCAGCGCAGAGAATAGAGTAAACACACACACACAGTGTTAAAGCTGAAGTGTCATCATCCCTAAACTTGAGGATTTTTCGGTCACGTGGCTGAAACACTCACTCTCTCGTATCTGTACAGGAGGACACGAGATCAGCATTAACTTGACAATTTTACAAATACAGCCGTGTTTAATTCACTTCCAGCGTTATAACTCTCTCTCACACACACACACACCACTGTACAGTAAAGCTACAAACCCGCTCGTGCTAAAGGATATAAAACACATGAACACGTCAGGCTAAAGCTACAGGCTAATCAGTTGGTACTAGATTTGTCTTTTAAAACTGTTTATCTTACCAAACTAATAATGCCCCAAACTTGATATGAAGCTAAATACACATTTGACAAAATAAATATTTCTGCAAAAGAAGGCGACTTTTCTGGAATAACTCTGCTCCCAAATCAGCCGAGAAACACGTGGAGTTCATCCGGGTACTTCTACACCGCTAATCACTCTGATTAGCCTCGGGGCTTCTACAAACTCTGAAAAATTAACGTGCTCATGGAAACACACAATAAACTACTCAGTGGGGAAAATATATGACCTTTATAAAACAAGCGTGTGTTTTAGCGGATTAAGCATGCATTATCCTGTGTGTAGTTTAGCTGAGTTAGCATGTGTGTCGGCCCGTCCGCCATTGTTAACACAGCACGAGACAGGCCAGGGTGACTGAATTAGCAGTTAGCATCCACTAGCAATACATAGCTAGCCAGCACGCTAGATAACGTGATTTTAAAAGGGGCGTTTAGGACAAAACACCTCAGAAAAGTGAGAGTAAAATAGAAATCCAACAGAAATTGAACTTTAAGTAAGAATGTTACGCTGACCTACAAAGAGGCGGTTCGCTAGCAAGCACGCGTGGCATTATAATGACCATTTATACACATTTACCGCAGGTTTTTTCTCTCTCTCTCTCACACACACACACACACACACACACACACAATGCTACTGCAACCTGAATAAGAACAGCCGGTTAGCTAGTGATGGTCAGTCAGAACAGAATGCTAACATGTGGACAGATTAATAGGCATCGTGCTAGCGTTAGCTGTGTGTTTAGGTGTTAGCGGAGTTAGCATGCTAGCGGAGCAGTGACAGCTGCTTGATAAACACTCCCTCAGCAGCACTAACACCACCGCAGCGTGTTTTAGTATATTTATCCGGAGAACAGAGAGAAGTGTTCGGGCAGCTCACCGGGAGCGGTCTGTCCGTTCACCGTCACCGAGTTGAGCTTCTTGGTCCACGGGTTGACTTTGGGCGGAGGCGCCTCTCTGAACTCCTTCTTCTCCTCCACGTTCTCCTGCAGGCTGCTCTCCTCCCCGGCCTGCTTCGAGCTCGGCTCCGGGGTGAGCGCTCCGTGTCCGGCGGGCAGCTGGAGGTCCTCCTCGTGCAGGAGCGGGGTGGTGTTGGTGGTGGTGTGCAGGAGAGTCTCCACCTGAGTGGCCATGTCTCCAGTCCTCCTTTCCCCCAACTTGAACGTGCTCTTTAACTTAAACCACAAAAAAGTCCCTCTTTTGTGTGTCTCTACCCTCACTCCTGCTCCTCTCCTCTCCGCTCGGCTTCGGTCTGAGCCGCAGAATGGCGGATAACTCAATAAAACATGTAAAATGTTGTAAAAAAATAATAAATCCTGCAGTGAACCTCTCGGCCTGATTCTTCCCTCAACGACCAAGCACCACGCGACAGCCACCCGGGGGCGCGCACGCAGCAGCGACAGAGAAGACGTGAACGCGCCCGCAATGTTACGTACGCCACGCCACACACTGCATGCACGATGACGTCACCATGCTCTCGCTGTGGCCATACGTGGAGGCCTGGGGGTTTATTGACTTGTTCTAATATGAAGACCTCCGAGGTCCTTTGCCCTTTAAAACAAAGCTTTTGTTCAAACTGCCAGTGTGGTGTGATACATCTCCCTGCCAGTGTGGTGTGATGGATCTCCATGAGAGCATGGTGTGATAGATCTCCACGCCAGTGTGGTGTGATGGATCTCCACGCCAGTGTGGTGTGATGGATCTCCCTACCAGTGTGGTGTGATGGATCTCCCTACCAGTGTGGTGTGATGGATCTCCATGAGAGCATGGTGTGATAGATCTCCACGCCAGTGTGGTGTGATGGATCTCCACGCCAGTGTGGTGTGATGGATCTCCCTACCAGTGTGGTGTGATGGATCTCCACGCCAGTGTGGTGTGATGGATCTCCCTACCAGTGTGGTGTGATGGATCTCCACGCCAGTGTGGTGTGATGGATCTCCCTACCAGTGTGGTGTGATGGATCTCCACGCCAGTGTGGTGTGATGGATCTCCCTACCAGTGTGGTGTGATGGATCTCCACGCCAGTGTGGTGTGATGGATCTCCCTGCCATGCAGCCTGGTTTATACCTGACATGTGATTTTGCCTACACACACAAAAGCAGTCTGATCTCCTTCATCTTAACATGTTCTCTAACACAGCCAGGGGGTCACCTACTTTCCTACAGGAAGGAAGTGAAGTTTTTATACCCCAGCACAATCAGCTCAGGAGTACCACAGGGCTGTGTTCTCTCACCACTCCTCTACTCATTCTACACCAGTGACTGCACCACCACAGACAGACGCACCAATATAATCAAGACTGTGGATGACACGACTGTAGTGATGCGGTTACCTGTAGAAGTGAACTCTTAAAGCGTCCTGTGTCCATAACCACACTGAGCTTAATGTTTCTAGGACAGTTGGAGTAACTATCCAGTTACTAAATTCCTTCAACCTTTGTGGAAACAGTTTGGAGAAGAACCTTAGTGTATTTATCAGTCTGTCTATGATCAAATGTATATTAATGTTTATGTATGTTCATGGTTTAATTAAAAGCTTCTCTCTCAACTCTGTAAACTTACACATTATTATTCTGCATCTCATTTAGAGGCCATGTTATACAGTAATGACTATCATTTATTCCACAAGTACAGTGAAGGTAATTTTAAGTGTGTGTGTGTGTGTGTGTGTGAGTGAGTGAGTGAGTGAGTGAGAGAGAGAGAGAGAGAGAGAGAGAGATTTCATCAGTTCTAATGACATTGGAGAAAATGTAAGATTTCTGTCCTAAATACTGAGTCACATCACACCTTCACGTCACTGGATGATGAGGATCTTCATTTATCAGGTGCTGCATTTGGCTTGCAGGTTAAATATCTTACATTGTCCTCCTGTAACACACACACACACACACACAATGCACAAAAAGTGGACTCAGCAGCTGGTCAGCAAAATGCACTTGACAGGTTTAAAATATAGAACTGCTCAGTAAGCAGTGTGTGTGTGTGTGTGTGTGTGTGTGTTTGTACTTGTTTAAACCTCAGCACACACACTCTCAGGCTAAGCACTAAACCTGTGAAAAATGTAAAAATACAGCAACAATAACATAATAAACAACAATGCAATAAAACACAAACACAACATCAGTAACAACTACACAATTATTACACAATACATGTTTCATTATTATAATAATCATTAATATTAATATATAATAATATTTATGAATATTATGAAACATAGATCACTGTGTTTCTAAAATAATACACACGCAGTACAGTGCTAGTGATCTAGTGCTAGTGATCTAGATGGAGATTTGGGGTGAAGCAGACTCTCTGAAGCAGCTCTGAGCTTTATTTTTATTTAATTTTATTTTATTAATTTGTATAAAAAATAAAAATGATTTATTTGTAGAGAGAATTATACAGAGAGCTCTATATTTCCTCATAGTGAAATTCTTAACTGTGCAACATCTTTTTTTAAATTGCACAATAATATAATTATAATTTTTAAAAAAAACACAGGAAAAGAAGGCGACTTCTCACACGATATAATTATCATTGATTGCCTGAAGTCGCAGACAGGGGGCGTGGCCTGTTGCCTAGGGGAGGAACACCTGACGGAAGGTGAGCTGGTGAGCGAGTTTATGTGATGTAGATCAGAGTCTGTTATCTTTAAACCGTTCCTGATGACAACCAATCAGATGTAGGGGCGTTTCTAAGCTCCTCCCACTGCTGCGTGTTAAAGGCGAGTGATTTTAATCTGCGCTTTTCTTCAGAAACTCCAGAGCTGAAACAACAACACAACAAACTGCTAAATACCGTGAGTTTATAATTATATTAACTTTATATTTATATTATACGGAAGCCCATAGAGGCCATGTGATATTATTTTTTTTGCTTTTGTTTTCTCGTGATCTCGACATAATCAGAACCGCGGTGAAGTTTGATACTCGGACATTAGACAGACATTCGGAAGCGCTAGTTTAGGGACCGTCCACAAATTTCTGTACGACTGAAATGTGGTACTTGGTAACTGACTACGTTCCCCAGTTATTCTAATTTCTTCTTAAATATACATATGGCATGCGGCATTGCAAACAGCATTTGTTTATTTATAAATAAAAATTGAATTAATTGATAGTATTAATTATGTATCGTGAATTAATTTGCTATTATTAATTTATTTTTTAATAAAAAAAAAAACCTATTTCTTCAATAGCTTCTAGGTCATGTGACCCTGTGACCCAAATCTAGTACCAAAATGATCTACTTGGACACCTTTTTGGCAATTGCTCTCCGCAGCACCACGTTATGGTGATCGATTTCAATGTACATGAAACACGACTGCCCCCTACTGGCAATGCCCCACAATGCCGCGAGTCGTCGCGTCGCGGGATTCCTGTCCCTCTGACGCGCATTCTTAAATGCCACATATGTATATATGTATTTATGTATTTATGTATATATGTATATATATGTGTGCGTGTGTGTGTGTAATATAAGTACATATATATGAAATATATCAAATTGTCTCAACAGGTCCAATGTGGCACTTTGCAGCTTCAATCAGCCAGAAAAAAAATATGGCAATGCTGCTTGTGTGTTTAAGAAGACTATCGTGTAATAACAATAAAAAACGGTGTGTAATCGTGATAAAAATTACTTGTTTATTTATATAAGAAAGGAGTTAAACAAATGAAGAAAATAAACAAATGAATAAAAATCGGTGAAGACATTTTTTGGGATAAGAAGAGGTGTACCATGTGGGGGTGTCCAAGTAGATTATTTTAGTACTAGTTTGGGGTCACAGGGTCACATGACCTAGAAGCTATTAAAGAAATGGTGTTTTTTAAAAATAAAAATAAAAAAAGAGATTTTTTGGGATACAAAGAGGTGTATCCTGTGGAGGTGTCCAAGTAGATCATTTTGGTACTAGATTTGGGTCACAGGGTCACATGACCTAGAAGCTATTGAAGAATAGCTTTAGAAGTTTATAGAAGTTTTTAGGAAATTCATATGAAGTTTTTTTGTTTATTAAAAAATAAATTAATAATAGCAAATTAATTCACGATACATAATTAATACTATCAATTAATTCAATTTTTATTTATAAATAAACAAATGCTGTTTGCAATGCCGCATGCCATATGTATATTTAAGAAGAAATTAGAATAACTGGGGAACGTAGTCAGTTACCAAGTACCACATTTCAGTCGTACAGAAATTTGTGGACGGTCCCTAAACTAGCGCTTCCGAATGTCTGTCTAATGTCCGAATATCAAACTTCACCGCGGTTCTGATTATGTCGAGATCACGAGAAAACAAAAGCAAAAAAAATAATATCACATGGCCTCTATGGGCTTCCGTAATATTAACTTCATAACGTTCAGACACACACGAATATCTGATGCATATAACACACACAACTGACCCTGACCCTGACCCTGACCCGTTAATGTGTTCATTCTGTCAGGTTACAGATCTCTGTAGATATTCTCTCACTAAATTTAAATGTTAAAAAACATGGTCTAGAAAATATTGATCATTTTTATAAGATTTAATAAAATATTAATGTGTCTGCTTTCTCAAGGATGACCTCATTCACACAGTTCAGGATGATCATTTTTCTGATGAACTGCAGATGATTTAAAGCTGATTTTCTTCATTCAGAGCTCAGGTCAGGATGCTGAAGGGAAAAGTGGCCGTAGTGACCGGCTCGGCTCAGGGTCTGGGAAAAGCCTTCACACACATCCTGCTGGAGAACGGAGCTCAGGTAACCTGCAGGAACACACACTTCTTCAATAAACTGCAGACTGCTGTAATGATCAGGAGTACGTGTACACCTGCAGGTGGCCATGCTGGATGTGAATGAGGTGATGGGTCAGGAGCTGCAGGTCCAGTTGAATCAGCAGTATGGATCGGACCGAACGCAGTTCTTTAAAGCAGACGTGTCATTGGATCAGCAGTTTACAGGTTTGACTGCAGATTAAACTTTACACTCGAACAGTGACCAGACCTCTGTGGGTTTAATGACCAACCCTCTCCAACTTTCAGAGCGTGTGTGTATGTGTATGTGTGTGTGTGTGTGTGTGTATGTGTGTGTGTATGTGTGTGTGTGTGTGTGTCAATGAATGAGGGAGTGGTAGATCATTGATTAGGACGTTGGACTACTGATCAGAAGGTTGTGTGTTTGTATTTGTGTGTGTGTGTGTGCACTGAAATAGCACATACCTGGATATAAAGGCTGTATGTTGAATGTAAAAGTTTTCACACCTCAGCACTGAATGAAGAAGGTTTAAGGTGTGCAGATCTTCATGTTTGTTGTTCTGTTTTTCTTCACTCTGTAACTGTCTCTAAACTATAATCTGTCAACCGATTGGAAATTATTTGCATGTAATTATTTGCAATTTATTTGCATAAGTTTCTCTGAATAATAGGAATATATAGAAAAGATGAATGTTAATCCTGTGTAGGTTTGAGCGTAGCTGCTGTGTAGAACCTTCTCCAGGGTCTGATGTCAGTCTGTAGCTGGACAGCCCATGGGCTCGAGGTCAGGTTTCTTAATCAGGGGTTTGATAACTGCTAGTTTATTATAGCCAGTGCTAAGGGAGAACTGATTCATTTAGAAAGGGTTGCTGCCACTAAAACTGAAGAAAGGTGTAGTGCAGAAGTTGATTTTTTTTCCCTCTCACTGGGAGTTGTGTCTTTAGAGGAACGTTCTCTCTGAAACACTGCTGCAGTTCTGGACGACTAAAACCGTGAATTTAAAAGAAGTGCTGATGATGTCATAACAGGCGCGACAGCAACCGACCAATCAGCAGCTTCATTTCACATTGATTCTAATTCTAACACACACTCATTACACACACACACGCACACACACACACTCATTACACATACACACACACATTACCCACATGCTCATACATTATACACACACACACACTCATTACATACACATTACACACACACACACACACACACACACATTACACAAACACACACTCATTACATACACATTACACACACACACACACACACACATTACACAAACACACACTCATTACATACACATTACACACACACACACACATTACCCACACGCTCATACATTATACACACACACACTCATTACACAAACACACACTCATTACATACACATTACACACACACACACACATACACACACACACACACATTACCCACACGCTCATACATTATACACACACACACTCATTACATACACATTACACACACACACACACACACACATTACACAAACACACACTCATTACATACACATTACACACACACACACATTACCCACACGCTCATACATTATACACACACACTCATTACACAAACACACACTCATTACATACACATTACACACACACACATTACCCACACGCTCATACATTATACACACACACTCATTACATACACATTACACACACACACACATACACACACACTGTCTCATCTTTTATATACTCATGCAGCTTTATTAGAGAGAGAGAGAGACAGAGAGAGAGACAGAGACTGGTTACAGCTGTCTGTCTGCTCTGTGTTCTTTACAGATGTGTTCCAGAAGATTCTCAGTAAGTTAGGTCACATTGATGTGTGGTGTAATAACGCTGGCATTGCTGATGAGAAGAGCTGGGAGAAAACCGTCTCCATAAACCTGGTAAGATTTCATCTGTAGCTGAGAAGGAGTGATCTCCTCACTGAACCACAGAGTCACACACATCATCATTGTAACACGTGTGTGTGTGTGTGTGTGTGTGTATTAAACAGTCAGGAGTGGTGAGAGGAACATATTTGGTCCTGGAGCACATGAAAAAGCAGAACGGTGGAAATGGAGGAGTTATTATCAACGTTGCATCACTGGCAGGTGAGAAAAAGAAAAAGTGACTCAGACATGCTGTATGTGTGTGTGTGTGTGTGTTTGTGTGCGTGAGTGTATGTGTGTGTGTGCGCGTGAGTGTATGTGTGTGTGTGCGCGTGAGTGTATGTGTGTGTATGTATGTGAGTGTGTGTGTGTGCGTGAGTGTGTGTGTGCGTGTATGTGTGTGTGTGTATGTGTGTGTGTGTGTGTGTGTGTGCGTGAGTGTATGTGTGTGAGTGTATGTGTGTGTGTGTGTATGTGTGAGTGTGTGTGTGTGTGCGTGAGTGTATGTGTGTGTGTATGTATGTATGAGTGTGTGTGTGTGTGTGTGTGTATGTATGTGAGTGTGTGTGTATGTATGTGAGTGTGTGTGTGTGTGTGTGTGTGAGTGTATGTGAGTGTGTGTGTGTGCGTGAGTGTGTGTGTGCGTGAGTGTATGTGTGTGAGTGTATGTGTGTGTGTGTATGTGTGTGTGTGTGTGTGTGTGCGTGAGTGTATGTGTGTGTGTATGTGTGAGTGTGTGTGTGTGCGTGAGTGTATGTGTGTGTATGTGTGTGTATGTATGTATGTGAGTGTGTGTGTGTGTGTATGTATGTGTGTGTGTGTGTATGTATGTGAGTGTGTATGTGTGTGTATGTATGTGAGTGTGTATATGTATGTGAGTGTGTATGTGTGTATGTATGTGAGTGTGTGTATGTATGTGAGTATATGTGAGTGTGTGTGTGAGTATATGTGAGTGTGTGTGTGAGTATATGTGAGTGTGTGTGTATGTGAGTGTATGTGTGTGAGTGTGAGTGTATGTGTGTATGTGTGTGAGTGTGTGTGTATGTGAGTGTATGTGTGAGTGTATGTGAGTGTGTGTGTCTGTGTGCGTGCGTGTGTCTGTGTGCGTGCGTGCGTCTGTGTGTGAGTGTATGTGTGTGAGTATATGTGAGTGTGTGTGTGTGAGTGTATGTGTGTGTGAGTGTATGTGTGAGTGAGTGACCAATCACTTTCTCTTCTAAAACAAATCAGTTTTTGATTCCAGATTCCTGCTGATGTGTTTAATAACCCTGTGTGTGAAGTGTGTTTATTATCTCACTAATCTGCTCTGAATGTTCTTCTGATGATCTCCCAATGTTCTTCTGATGATCTCCCAATGTTCTTCTGATGATCTCCCAATGTTCTTCTGATGATCTCCCAATGTTCTTCTGATGATCTCCCAATGTTCTTCTGATGATCTCCCAATGTTAGTCTACATCTGGAAAAACTACACCGAAATAAAGATTTCGGAATTTTTGATTAAACAAATCTGTTGTGTTTTAAAATGAACAGAAACTAACGGAAACATCAAATATGAGAACACTCATTATACACCCTGTCTGTCTGTCTGTATATCTGTCTGTCTGCCTGCCTGTCTGTATATCTGTCTGAGAGTGAGTGCCCTGCCTGTGTGTGTGCAGTGAAGGACATTTATGATCTCTATGAATCAACGACAGACATGTTCATGAAGTGAGAGTGCAGGGGCGGGGCTTCAAAGACAGGAGGAATTTTAATTGGTAGAGCACGTGGGATGAGGGATGTAAAAACACGCTTCTATTTAATGCTGAACATATGTGATTTATTGTGTTAGTATTTATTCATTAGTTAGAAGAGTTTAATTGCTCTAGCGCAGCGCATGTGTAGCCTCTTCACTCCTAACCCCGAGCCCTAACCCCTAAACCCTACAGAGTGAATGTAGTGCAGTGGTCAGGAGGTCATTAGCACACGGCTGAAGTGAGGAGGATTTACAGCGCGGCTTTAACGGCCCGTGTGTGTGGAGGTGAGACTGATGAGAGTGAGACAGGTTTACAGCACACCTTTAAGGTCACGTCCCATTCAAACAGCTCTCACTACACACAACACTCCTCACTGCAGGGAAACAGGAAGTGGGAATCATCACCATGAAACCCGCACCCGTCACCGGGTCGCGGTGTGCAGCAGCAGGAATCCGCGACCGGAACAGAGACGCAGCACGGACATGAAAACGGCGGCGCGAGCTCATCCCACACGTTTCCGCAGACACCAAACTGTCCATCATCAAACCCCTGAGACTGACCGCCGGTTACATCGCTCACCTGACCGTCATCCTGCACGAGCCCAACGTAACACGGTGGGTGTAGTATACTGTATGCAGTTAAATGTGAGTAATGCAAGTTACATCAGTGTCCCGCTAGAGGGCAATGTTGTGTTTATGTAAAAACGGAAGTGTGTTCTGATTCAGTGAGTGTTCGGGTGGTGAAAAAAAGGAGCCGTTCAGCAGGCACGCAGTGCTCCCCTCCCCTCCCCTCCCCTCCCTTCCCCTCCCTGTTGCGTCAGGAAGGACATCCGGCGTAAAACCTGTGCCAAGTTGTTGTGCGGACCAGTTGGTCCGGTGTGGTGACCCCTCACACACACCGGGAACAGCAGAAAGATCAACAACAACTACACATAAGACATGTAGAGACTCCTGCAGTGTAACCTCTGATTCATCACAATATGACAAAATGTACTTTACTGAAAAGTTGCAGGATTTATCATTACACTAAATATAATGATTTAATTAAAAATAACGGAAATATACAACATAACTCAACAGATGCAAACAGTTCTATCTTAACAAGCAGAAACTCCAAATTCCATTCTAATATTTCTTGGTTTTAGATTATATTATACTCAGTGCTTAATCTGAGCCGGATCCTGTTCCGGGAAATGTCCGATTTTCGTGTTTTGCGTTCCGGTATTTATTTTAATCGATCCGGCATTAACTTGCTGGTGACCTGACAGCCTGACCGGACTATTTAATATTGTTTCTACTATGCGCCTTACCAAGCCTGCGTTGCACTTGCGCTTCCTAGCGGAGAATTGTGGGTAAAATGTAAATTGATGGTGGGCGGGGTCTATTTCCATCAGAGTCGCGCAGCGCTGCCCAGTGGGTCACGCAGGTTTGTGGTTCGAGCAGCGCGGACCAACTTCAGCTGAAACTGGTCCGCGCTGCACTATCCACTGGGCTGCGCAAGTAAACCAGCTCAACTCTGCGCTATCCGGACTGTGCCGCTGCTCTGTCCATTGGGCCGCGCAGATATTTGGTCCGCCCAGGGCGGCTCAATCGGGTAGCGCGGTTTCGTCCCACTTTTGATGTGTTTGGCTTCCCAAAATCACCAACCAATGAGAGTAACTGTAAACTTAAGAAAGCTGATTGGTCAAAAACATATGTTGAGGACCAGTGATTATTGTTTCGCGCGCAGTGAGCAGCGGAAAGAAAGAATGGTTTATTGGTCTACCTAAATAAAAATTATTATTTCAAAATGTCAAAAAGACCGTCAAATATATTTTCATTTTTTTTAAATCCACGAGAAAAGCTGATGGTGTGCCTGATCAAAAGAAATACAGAGAACATGGAACTGCACACCTGGATCAAGATAGTGGGAGACAGAAGCAAAGCGAGTTACACCGGTCAGAACGGTGTACGCAAACACGGTGACAGAAACCTCCACTGATCAGATAAAAGATATTGAGCACAGTCCTACTAAACCGGATATGGTAGCAGAAAGCCAGAAGAGCCAGTCGGTACACAATTATACAGAGTTGTTAATGCAGAAGCTGAACAGATTGAAACGACTTCTACAGTATTTCGAACAGCTTACAAAGAGTCAAACCGCAATAGACCTGCCCATGGATTCGAGCACGAAATAGATTGCCAAGAGTTAAATGGCATCGATTTGGGGCGTATCTTAGGCAACACGTTTATATATATATAATATTTAAGCAACGGGTTAATGTTTATAATTGCGCTACCACCGGTTAGTGACGTCATGTTCCGGGAAAACTGAAGTTGTGTGGTTGGTGTCGGTCACAGCGGTGAGAGATTGCTGGTTTTGTTCCGGAAATTATTCATTTACAAATTAAGCACTGATTATACTGGAAAAGTCTTTTTTTCTTTTTTGATCAAAAAGCCAGATTTTATATTTCATTTTATACACAGTAATATAGAATCGATATAATAATAATAATCATCATCATATTGAGTTAATACGTTTGTCATGTTTATGGTGTGTGCTGTGGGTCAGAGAGAAGGACTCTGTGGTCCACCTCACTGATGAAGGTGAAACAGGAAGTCGCTGGCCTTCGTCTGGTGTGGAAGCTTGAGTGACGTCAGCAGCACAGTGTTTAGCAAGACAGGCACCGCCCCTTTTAAACCCGCCCTGCATTTACAGTGATTGGTCGGTAGTGGTGTGGGCGGAGCTTGGCTCAGAACTGTGAGGATGATGATGATAATGAAGACTGTGTGAAATGTTCTTCTCATTTTATAAAGCTAGCGGAGAGAAACGGAAGACTTTCAGTTCAGAATTTCATTGAATAATTTTTTAGCAAAATTGTAGACTATTGTTTTATGTAACTTCTAAATCCAACAGTAAACTGCTTCATAAAGACATCTTTGCTCTCAAAACCAAAAATATGAATATATGAAAATTACAAACCTGCTGTAGTGTTTCAGCAAAACACACACACACACACACACACACACACCAGCTCCTGCCCTCTCTCTCTCTCTCTCTCTCTCTCTCTGCATAATAAGAGTAAAAATATCCTATATTAATATTAAATAATTATGTGATAATTTAATGTTTCTGGCAAAAAGTAAAACTTCATTCCATTAGAAATATCATGAAGTGTATAAAACTCCAGTGAAGCAGAGATCAGAGTAGAGGATTCATTTACTCTCATATCACATCACACATCAATCTGTTTCAATCTGCCTTCTATACAAAACCATCATCACCAGTGTGGAGTTACCCAGGCAAGGGGCGGTGCCAGGTGGATGCTGCAGGAAGATAAGGGGCGGTGCCAGGTGGATGCTACAAAGGTAAATGGGTGTGGTCAGATGAATGATGCAAAGATACAGATAGGCAGGGCAAGGTGAATGCTGCAGGGAGATGAGTGGGTGTGGCCAGATGAAGGGCGTGGTGAGATGAGCAGCAGGTCAACACCAGGTGAATGTTGTGTGATTGGTTAGTAAACAAACTCCATGTGATCAGAATGGATTAAATTATGAAACTGCTACAACTACATTTCATTTTATTAAATATATATAATCACATTCTAACTCTACTTTACTGCTGTTTTTGTGCGCATCTTCCTCTCTGTTCTTCTCCTCTCCTGAATCATCTGATTTGGTCTTCTGGTTCTCTTTAGTCTCCTCACTGTCCCTCTTCTCTTTAGACTCCTTTTTTACTGAGGCCTTCTTACACCCCTGAACAAAAACACACAATGAAATCACACCGACATTAGCCATCATCAGTTTCACACTTGTAGTCTTGTACAATTCTGTGATATTAAAGCCTCACACACACAGTGGCATGTTAACATTTACACCATTCTACTGCTGAGTTCTGCACTCTGATTTATTGACAGATGATCAGTTTTCTACAACAGCAGCTCTGACAGTAATGCTTTCATTCTTGTATAAGTGTTGAAGTGTTGTGGTGTCAGAGGGAAATAATCTCCCTCACATGATATTACAGCATCTCTCCACTGCAGTGATTAGGAACTGGCACATTTTATTAATAAAGCATCATCACAGCACCAGAGGAAATGTCTTAGTGGGCATGCCTCATCGTCAGAGGGCGTGACCCAGTGAGCTCATGCAATTAATGAGAGTGTACACTGTCAGTGTCAGTGTCTATCCCTGATTTTAGATGAAAACTGGTTTGTACGAGTCAATATAGCATTCGGGCTGCTCCACCTATCGTCTATTCATCATTTCTGCAATATTTGTTCAATTCTGATTCCACAGAAATCCGCAATAGGTAAAGGAGCTTCTAATAAATCTTTAATTTTATTATTTGTTTCTGTTCTGTGAGCTAGGGAGTTTACTATAGTGTGTGTGTGTGTGTGTGTGTGTGTGTGTGTAAACACTAATGTATGTGTAATAATACAAAGGCCACACTGTGTGCACTTTACATATGTTGTTCTTCACTTCCTATTGAGACTGACCTGCACTTCCTTGGTGGCAATTTCGCCGGGTGTCGGCCAGTTAGTGGCATCGCCAAAATCTCCAACCTTACACACACAAACACACAATTACTTTAATGCACATATTTCAGCCATGCTCATTAAACACAAACAGTAACATCACACAAGTGCCATGGACTGACTGAAGGTCATTTTGAACAAAATTACACAAGACTTCTGATGACACTTACACAGCCATGAATGTAGAGGTGTGTGTGTGTGTGTGTCACCTTTCCTCCTCTCCTGGACCGGGGGTTTCCTGCTCTCACCACTTTTGCTGGTCCAGTTTGCTCTGAAAATACAAACACATCATAAATGCTTAAAACTCTTAACACACACCAGTTAAATATTTTGATGCATCATGTTTGCGCAGCTTTCTGACCACTGCTGAGGTTAATGAGAACTAATCACTAATACAGCTAATCAGTATGAAACACGAGCGTTTATCATATGATCTCTCCTTGGAAGTCATGTGACTACAGAGTAATATTAATATTTAAAAATCTGTAAGAGTTAATAAAGAATTGGGAGAAAGAAAGAAAATAATACTTTAGAGGTCGAGTGTAAGAGTATTATTACGTCACTGCAGTTATTCTGAAGATTAGCTCAGTGTTGGTGTGTAACAATGTTCTGGTGTCGCTCAGTATATAAGTGTGTGTGTTTGTGTGATGATTACTAACCCAGTGAACTCTGTGGTGTGGACAGAAATCACATCTCTATTGTAACTAATGTGTGTTTCTGTAAAACTATTTAAATACACTACAACACCATGTCAGACATTTGACCTTGCTGTGACCTTGACCCAGGTCAGATCAATTACAAAATCTAATCATTTCATCTGCTGGTCATAATGATCCCTTATAAATCCTCAAACATTTAAAGGCTTGTTCTTGTGAATCATCACATTAACAAGAACTGTGAATAGACCTGAAAACACAACGCCTCCACCTCTCAGTGATGGAGAAATAAAAACACTCAAATAAAAAGTGTGTGTGTGTGTGTGTGTGCGTGTGTGTGTGTGTGCATGCGTTCACAACAGACTTCTCTCTGGAGTTTAGTTAACACAGGTGTTCCTCGGGACTCAGTAATCTCACTGCTCAGTGATGAGGGTTAAAAACATCACTGAGATTTATTTGAATGTATTGTGTAGAGGCAGTACCTATTAATACGATCAATTCACATCGCAGCATAATGCATTCATTTATTCTCTCTTCTTACACCACCTACAGAGTGATTAGCACTGCAACATGCACACACACACACACACACACATCAGTGAACACCAGATCTGCCCGGCCCATACACACACTCAGATAAAGAGGAACAGGGCGGATGCTTCAACTAATATCTCTCTCCCTCTCTCTCTCTCTCTCTCTCACCCCCTCCCACACACATTATTCCAGAGGCTGGTGGATGATCAGCTGTGTGTGATGTGTGGGCAGACAGGTGTGAGGTTCACTGTAAAGGTGATGGATCACTGTAAAGGTGAAGGTCTATGAGCACACATCAGTACTGTTCACACTCACTGCATACTTTATCTATACATGAGGATTAAATACACAGTGACCGATACGTGTGGCAGCATTCTGTGTACGTGACATTAACAGCAGATATAAATGGCCATTATGGTGCATGTCCACATCACAACAAACTGAGACTTTTCTGCATTTTTTATCTTGTTTATATAGACACGTGAGCATGACACACACACACACACACACTTCAGTGACTGTGTGTGTGAAGACATGATGCTGATCACCACATCACTTTGGAGTGGAGATGTTAAACCAGTTCTGGGGTCAGTGCTGTCACCACACACACTTTAAATATCAGATTAATAATTGTTATAATGAACTCCTCCATTAGCAATAATACACAAAACCACAAAGAAGTGTAAACTCCTCTGTCCTGAAGATGTGGAGAACTTCAAGCTCCAGCTTCACCCCTGACTGATACACACACACAGATACACAGCATTGACACTCGAGAGTCCTTACACACATCATACACACATACACACAGCTGACACGGGAGACTCCTTCACCACATCAAACGCACACATAGTGCTGACACTGGAGACTCCTTCCATCAGTGTTGCATAAACAACTCATCAACGAGTACAGCAACAATAAAGTATTAGAGCAAGTGCATTCATCTAAACCTGTCATGTTCAGCTGCACTTGTGTCACAGCTGATGTTATAGATGTGTTATATATCCAGATCTCATCAGTAATACCACATAACTGTATGAAATGTGTTCAGCACAAATTTTCCAGATTACTGAGCAAATTATTATTAATATCTGTGTGTTTGGCAGATGTTTAACTGAGCAAAGATCAGCGCAGAGAATAGAGTAAACACACACACACACACACACAGTGTTAAAGCTGAAGTGTCATCATCCCTAAACTTGAGGATTTTTCGGTCACGTGGCTGAAACACTCACTCTCTCGTATCTGTACAGGAGGACACGAGATCAGCATTAACTTGACAATTTTACAAATACAGCCGTGTTTAATTCACTTCCAGCGTTATAACTCTCTCTCACACACACACACACCACTGTACAGTAAAGCTACAAACCCGCTCGTGCTAAAGGATATAAAACACATGAACACGTCAGGCTAAAGCTACAGGCTAATCAGTTGGTACTAGATTTGTCTTTTAAAACTGTTTATCTTACCAAACTAATAATGCCCCAAACTTGATATGAAGCTAAATACACATTTGACAAAATAAATATTTCTGCAAAAGAAGGCGACTTTTCTGGAATAACTCTGCTCCCAAATCAGCCGAGAAACACGTGGAGTTCATCCGGGTACTTCTACACCGCTAATCACTCTGATTAGCCTCGGGGCTTCTACAAACTCTGAAAAATTAACGTGCTCATGGAAACACACAATAAACTACTCAGTGGGGAAAATATATGACCTTTATAAAACAAGCGTGTGTTTTAGCGGATTAAGCATGCATTATCCTGTGTGTAGTTTAGCTGAGTTAGCATGTGTGTCGGCCCGTCCGCCATTGTTAACACAGCACGAGACAGGCCAGGGTGACTGAATTAGCAGTTAGCATCCACTAGCAATACATAGCTAGCCAGCACGCTAGATAACGTGATTTTAAAAGGGGCGTTTAGGACAAAACACCTCAGAAAAGTGAGAGTAAAATAGAAATCCAACAGAAATTGAACTTTAAGTAAGAATGTTACGCTGACCTACAAAGAGGCGGTTCGCTAGCAAGCACGCGTGGCATTATAATGACCATTTATACACATTTACCGCAGGTTTTTTCTCTCTCTCTCTCACACACACACACACACACACACACAATGCTACTGCAACCTGAATAAGAACAGCCGGTTAGCTAGTGATGGTCAGTCAGAACAGAATGCTAACATGTGGACAGATTAATAGGCATCGTGCTAGCGTTAGCTGTGTGTTTAGGTGTTAGCGGAGTTAGCATGCTAGCGGAGCAGTGACAGCTGCTTGATAAACACTCCCTCAGCAGCACTAACACCACCGCAGCGTGTTTTAGTATATTTATCCGGAGAACAGAGAGAAGTGTTCGGGCAGCTCACCGGGAGCGGTCTGTCCGTTCACCGTCACCGAGTTGAGCTTCTTGGTCCACGGGTTGACTTTGGGCGGAGGCGCCTCTCTGAACTCCTTCTTCTCCACTGGATGATGAGGATCTTCATTTATCAGGTGCTGCATTTGGCTTGCAGGTTAAATATCTTACATTGTCCTCCTGTAACACACACACACACACACACAAAATGCACAAAAACTGGACTCAGCAGCTGGTCAGCACTTGACAGGTTTAAAATATAGAACTGCTCAGTAAGCAGTGTGTGTGTGTGTGTGTGTGTGTGTGTGTGTTTGTACTTGTTTAAACCTCAGCACACACACTCTCAGGCTAAGCACTAAACCTGTGAAAAATGTAAAAATACAGCAACAATAACATAATAAACAACAATGCAATAAAACACAAACACAACATCAGTAACAACTACACAATTATTACACAATACATGTTTCATTATTATAATAATCATTAATATTAATATATAATAATATTTATGAATATTATGAAACATAGATCACTGTGTTTCTAAAATAATACACACGCAGTACAGTGCTAGTGATCTAGTGCTAGTGATCTAGATGGAGATTTGGGGTGAAGCAGACTCTCTGAAGCAGCTCTGAGCTTTATTTTTATTTAATTTTATTTTATTAATTTGTATAAAAAATAAAAATGATTTATTTGTAGAGAGAATTATACAGAGAGCTCTATATTTCCTCATAGTGAAATTCTTAACTGTGCAACATCTTTTTTTAAATTGCACAATAATATAATTATAATTTTTTAAAAAAACACAGGAAAAGAAGGCGACTTCTCACACGATATAATTATCATTGATTGCCTGAAGTCGCAGACAGGGGGCGTGGCCTGTTGCCTAGGGGAGGAACACCTGACGGAAGGTGAGCTGGTGAGCGAGTTTATGTGATGTAGATCAGAGTCTGTTATCTTTAAACCGTTCCTGATGACAACCAATCAGATGTAGGGGCGTTTCTAAGCTCCTCCCACTGCTGCGTGTTAAAGGCGAGTGATTTTAATCTGCGCTTTTCTTCAGAAACTCCAGAGCTGAAACAACAACACAACAAACTGCTAAATACCGTGAGTTTATAATTATATTAACTTTATATTTATATTATACGGAAGCCCATAGAGGCCATGTGATATTATTTTTTTTGCTTTTGTTTTCTCGTGATCTCGACATAATCAGAACCGCGGTGAAGTTTGATACTCGGACATTAGACAGACATTCGGAAGCGCTAGTTTAGGGACCGTCCACAAATTTCTGTACGACTGAAATGTGGTACTTGGTAACTGACTACGTTCCCCAGTTATTCTAATTTCTTCTTAAATATACATATGGCATGCGGCATTGCAAACAGCATTTGTTTATTTATAAATAAAAATTGAATTAATTGATAGTATTAATTATGTATCGTGAATTAATTTGCTATTATTAATTTATTTTTTAATAAAAAAAAAACCTATTTCTTCAATAGCTTCTAGGTCATGTGACCCTGTGACCCAAATCTAGTACCAAAATGATCTACTTGGACACCTTTTTGGCAATTGCTCTCCGCAGCACCACGTTATGGTGATCGATTTCAATGTACATGAAACACGACTGCCCCCTACTGGCAATGCCCCACAATGCCGCGAGTCGTCGCGTCGCGGGATTCCTGTCCCTCTGACGCGCATTCTTAAATGCCACATATGTATATATGTATTTATGTATTTATGTATATATGTATATATATGTGTGCGTGTGTGTGTGTAATATAAGTACATATATATGAAATATATCAAATTGTCTCAACAGGTCCAATGTGGCACTTTGCAGCTTCAATCAGCCAGAAAAAAAATATGGCAATGCTGCTTGTGTGTTTAAGAAGACTATCGTGTAATAACAATAAAAAACGGTGTGTAATCGTGATAAAAATTACTTGTTTATTTATATAAGAAAGGAGTTAAACAAATGAAGAAAATAAACAAATGAATAAAAATCGGTGAAGACATTTTTTGGGATAAGAAGAGGTGTACCATGTGGGGGTGTCCAAGTAGATTATTTTAGTACTAGTTTGGGGTCACAGGGTCACATGACCTAGAAGCTATTAAAGAAATGGTGTTTTTTAAAAATAAAAATAAAAAAAGAGATTTTTTGGGATACAAAGAGGTGTATCCTGTGGAGGTGTCCAAGTAGATCATTTTGGTACTAGATTTGGGTCACAGGGTCACATGACCTAGAAGCTATTGAAGAATAGCTTTAGAAGTTTATAGAAGTTTTTAGGAAGTTTATATGAAGTTTTTTTGTTTATTAAAAAATAAATTAATAATAGCAAATTAATTCACGATACATAATTAATACTATCAATTAATTCAATTTTTATTTATAAATAAACAAATGCTGTTTGCAATGCCGCATGCCATATGTATATTTAAGAAGAAATTAGAATAACTGGGGAACGTAGTCAGTTACCAAGTACCACATTTCAGTCGTACAGAAATTTGTGGACGGTCCCTAAACTAGCGCTTCCGAATGTCTGTCTAATGTCCGAATATCAAACTTCACCGCGGTTCTGATTATGTCGAGATCACGAGAAAACAAAAGCAAAAAAAATAATATCACATGGCCTCTATGGGCTTCCGTAATATTAACTTCATAACGTTCAGACACACACGAATATCTGATGCATATAACACACACAACTGACCCTGACCCTGACCCTGACCCTGACCCGTTAATGTGTTCATTCTGTCAGGTTACAGATCTCTGTAGATATTCTCTCACTAAATTTAAATGTTAAAAAACATGGTCTAGAAAATATTGATCATTTTTATAAGATTTAATAAAATATTAATGTGTCTGCTTTCTCAAGGATGACCTCATTCACACAGTTCAGGATGATCATTTTTCTGATGAACTGCAGATGATTTAAAGCTGATTTTCTTCATTCAGAGCTCAGGTCAGGATGCTGAAGGGAAAAGTGGCCGTAGTGACCGGCTCGGCTCAGGGTCTGGGAAAAGCCTTCACACACATCCTGCTGGAGAACGGAGCTCAGGTAACCTGCAGGAACACACACTTCTTCAATAAACTGCAGACTGCTGTAATGATCAGGAGTACGTGTACACCTGCAGGTGGCCATGCTGGATGTGAATGAGGTGATGGGTCAGGAGCTGCAGGTCCAGTTGAATCAGCAGTATGGATCGGACCGAACGCAGTTCTTTAAAGCAGACGTGTCATTGGATCAGCAGTTTACAGGTTTGACTGCAGATTAAACTTTACACTCGAACAGTGACCAGACCTCTGTGGGTTTAATGACCAACCCTCTCCAACTTTCAGAGCGTATGTGTATGTGTGTGTGTGTGTATGTGTATGTGTGTGTGTGTGTGTGTGTGTGTGTGTGTATGTGTATGTGTGTGTGTGTGTGTGTCAATGAATGAGGGAGTGGTAGATCATTGATTAGGACGTTGGACTACTGATCAGAAGGTTGTGTGTTTGTATTTGTGTGTGTGTGTGTGCACTGAAATAGCACATACCTGGATATAAAGGCTGTATGTTGAATGTAAAAGTTTTCACACCTCAGCACTGAATGAAGAAGGTTTAAGGTGTGCAGATCTTCATGTTTGTTGTTCTGTTTTTCTTCACTCTGTAACTGTCTCTAAACTATAATCTGTCAACCGATTGGAAATTATTTGCATGTAATTATTTGCAATTTATTTGCATAAGTTTCTCTGAATAATAGGAATATATAAAAAAGATGAATGTTAATCCTGTGTAGGTTTGAGCGTAGCTGCTGTGTAGAACCTTCTCCAGGGTCTGATGTCAGTCTGTAGCTGGACAGCCCATGGGCTCGAGGTCAGGTTTCTTAATCAGGGGTTTGATAACTGCTAGTTTATTATAGCCAGTGCTAAGGGAGAACTGATTCATTTAGAAAGGGTTGCTGCCACTAAAACTTTGAAGAAAGGTGTAGTGCAGAAGTTGATTTTTTTTCCCTCTCACTGGGAGTTGTGTCTTTAGAGGAACGTTCTCTCTGAAACACTGCTGCAGTTCTGGACGACTAAAACCGTGAATTTAAAAGAAGTGCTGATGATGTCATAACAGGCGCGACAGCAACCGACCAATCAGCAGCTTCATTTCACATTGATTCTAATTCTAACACACACTCATTACACACACACACGCACACACACACACTCATTACACATACACACACACATTACCCACATGCTCATACATTATACACACACACACACACACTCATTACATACACATTACACACACACACACACACACACATTACACAAACACACACTCATTACATACACATTACACACACACACACACATTACCCACATGCTCATACATTATACACACACACACACACACTCATTACATACACATTACACACACACACACACACACACATTACACAAACACACACTCATTACATACACATTACACACACACACACACATTACCCACACGCTCATACATTATACACACACACACTCATTACACAAACACACACTCATTACATACACATTACACACACACACACACACACATTACCCACACGCTCATACATTATACACACACACTCATTACATACACATTACACACACACACACACACATACACACACACTGTCTCATCTTTTATATACTCATGCAGCTTTATTAGAGAGAGAGAGAGACAGAGAGAGAGACAGAGACTGGTTACAGCTGTCTGTCTGCTCTGTGTTCTTTACAGATGTGTTCCAGAAGATTCTCAGTAAGTTAGGTCACATTGATGTGTGGTGTAATAACGCTGGCATTGCTGATGAGAAGAGCTGGGAGAAAACCGTCTCCATAAACCTGGTAAGATTTCATCTGTAGCTGAGAAGGAGTGATCTCCTCACTGAACCACAGAGTCACACACATCATCATTGTAACACGTGTGTGTGTGTGTGTGTGTGTATTAAACAGTCAGGAGTGGTGAGAGGAACATATTTGGTCCTGGAGCACATGAAAAAGCAGAACGGTGGAAATGGAGGAGTTATTATCAACGTTGCATCACTGGCAGGTGAGAAAAAGAAAAAGTGACTCAGACATGCTGTATGTGTGTGTGTGTGTGTGTTTGTGTGTGTGTGTGTGTGTATGTGTGTGTGTGTATGTGTGTGTGTGTGTGTAAGTGTGTGTGCGATTTCTGTGATTTTTATGATTTCTATATTTAAGTGTTTTTTGCTCTAATAAAACAGTTATAAGAATCTGCTGTCACAGATCCCATATAAACAATTAAACTGAAGACTTGTACAACATTGTGGTTAGCTCTGTGTGTGTGTGTGTGTGTGTGTGTGTGTGTGTGTGTGTGTGTGTGTGTGTGCTTGACTCAGGTCTTGGTCCATTTCCATCAGCTCCAGTTTACACAGCAACCAAACATGGTGTGGTGGGCTTCACCCGCGCTCTCGCGGTATGTTATCTGATGTCATTTCCTCTACTCACCTTATATACAGTAATACGTTATCAGACTCACTAATGTGTGTTAACTCACTGGGTGTCTCTCAGCTGACCCTGACCCTGACCTCTGACCCTGAGCTCTGACCCCATCTTAGAAATGCAAAGAAAAGTATTTCACTGTGCTCTCTTTTTATATATATATATATATGTATGTGTGTGTGTGTGTGTGTGTGTGTGTGTACAGGTGGCATCTCAGGTGGCAGGATATGGGGTGAGGATTAATGCTCTGTGTCCAAGTTTCGTCCGGACAGCACTGATTGATTCGTTTAAACAAGAGGACAAAACAGGACAATTTCACACTCTGCTTCCTTTTACACAGAGTCTGATGGACAAGTACATCATCATTGAGTAAGTCTCACACACACACACACACACACACAAATCTCACACACACACACACACACACACAAATCTCACACACACACACACACACACACACACAAATCTCACACACACACACACACACACACACAAATCTCACACACACACACACACACACACACACACACAAATCTCACACACACACACACACACACACACACAAATCTCACACACACACACACACAAATCTCACACACACACACACACACAAATCTCACACACACACACACACACAACTCACACACACACAAAACTCACACACACACACACACAAATCTCACACACACACAGAAATCTCACACACACACACACACACACACACAACTCACACACACACAAAACTCACACACACACACACACAAATCTCACACACACACACACACACAAATCTCACACACACACACACACACACAAATCTCACACACACACACACACACACACAAATCTCACACACACAAATCTCACACACACACACACACACACACAAATCTCACACACACACACACACACACACACACACATCTCACACACACACGCACACACACACAAATCTCACACACACACACACACACACAAATCTCACACACACACACACACACACAAATCTCACACACACACACACACACACACACAAATCTCACACACACACACACACACAAATCTCACACACACACACACACACACACAAATCTCACACACACACACACACACAAATCTCACACACACACACACAAATCTCACACACACACACACACAAATCTCACACACACACACACACACAAATCTCACACACAAATCTCACACACAGAAATCTCACACACACACACACACACAGAAATCTCACACACACACACACACACAGAAATCTCACACACACACACACACAGAAATCTCACACACACACACACACACAAATCTCACACACACACACACACAAATCTCACTCACACACACACACACACACAAATCTCACACACACACACGCACACAAATCTCACACACACACACAGAAATCTCACACACACACACACATACACACAAATCTCACACACACACACACACAAATCTCACACACAAATCTCACACACACACACACACACAAATCTCACACACACACACACACAAATCTCACACACACACACACACACAACTCACACACACACAAAACTCACACACACACACACAAATCTCACACACACACAGAAATCTCACACACACACACACACACAAAACTCACACACACACACACACACACAAATCTCACACACACACACACACACAAATCTCACACACACACACACACACACAAATCTCACACACACACACACACACACACACACACAAATCTCACACACACAAATCTCACACACACACACACACACACACAAATCTCACACACACACACACACACACACACACATCTCACACACACACGCACACACACACAAATCTCACACACACACACACACACACAAATCTCACACACACACACACACACACAAATCTCACACACACAAATCTCACACACACACACACACACACACACACAAATCTCACACACACACACACACACACACACACAAATCTCACACACACACACAAATCTCACACACACACACACACACACACACAAATCTCACACACACACACACACACAAATCTCACACACACACACACACACAAATCTCACACACACACACACACACAAATCTCACACACACACAAATCTCACACACACACACAAATCTCACACACACACACAAATCTCACACACACACACACACAAATCTCACTCACACACACACACACACACACACACACACAAATCTCTCTCACACACACACACACACACACACACAAATCTCACACACACACACACACAAATCTCACACACACACACACACACAAATCTCACACACACACACACACACACACACACAAATCTCACACACACACACACACAAATCTCACACACACACACACACAAATCTCACACACACACACACACACACAAATCTCACACACACACACACACAAATCTCACACACACACACAAATCTCACACACACACACACACACAAATCTCACACACACACACAAATCTCACACACACACACACACAAATCTCACACACACACACACAAATCTCACACACACACACACAAATCTCACACACACACACAAATCTCACACACACACACAAATCTCACACACACACACACACACAAATCTCACACACACACACACACACACAAATCTCACACACACACACACAGTTCTCACACACACACACACATCACTCACACACACACACACACACATCTCTCACACACACAAATCACACACACACACACACACAAATCTCACACACACACACACACACACACAGAAATCTCACACACACACACACAAATCTCACACACACACACAAATCTCACACACACACAAATCTCACACACACACACACAGAAATCTCACACACACACACACACACACACACAAATCTCACACACACACACAAATCTCACACACACACACACACAAATCTCACACACACACACACACAAATCTCACACACACACACACACACACACACAAATCTCACACACACACACACACACACACAAATCTCACACACACACACACAAATCTCACACACACACAAATCTCACACACACACAGAAATCTCACACACACACACACAAATCTCACACACACACACACACACACACACAAATCTCACACACACACACACAAATCTCACACACACACACACACACACACAGAAATCTCACACACACACACACACACAAATCTCACACACACACACACACACACAAATCTCACACACACACACACAAATCTCACACACACACACACACAAATCTCACACACAAATCTCACACACACACACACACACAGAAATCTCACACAGAAATCTCACACACACACACACACACAGAAATCTCACACACACACAGAAATCTCACACACACACACACACACAAATCTCACATACACACACAGAAATCACACACACACACACACACACACAGAAATCACACACACACACAGAAATCACACACACAGAAATCACACACACACACAGACACACCAAACTGTGATTTCTGTGTGTGCGTCTGTGTCTGTGCGTGCGTGTGTCTGTGTGTGCGCGTGTCTGTGTGCGCGTGTCTGTGTGTGCGTGTGTGTGTCTGTGCGTGTGTGTGTCTGTGTGCGTGTCTGTGTGTGCGTGTGTGCGTGTGTCTGCGTGTGTGTCTCTGTGTGTGTCTCTCTGCGTGTGTGTCTGTGTGTGTGTCTCTGTGTGTGTGTCTCTGTGTGTGTGTGTGTCTGCGTGTGTCTGTGTGTGTGTGTGTCTCTGTGTGTGTGTCTGTGTGTGTCTGTGTGTGTGTGTCTCTGTGTGTGTCTGCGTGTGTCTGTGTGTGTGTGTCTCTGTGTGTGTGTCTCTGTGTCTGTGTGTGTCTGTGTGTGTGTCTCTGTGTGTGTGTCTGTGTGTGTCTGTGTCTGTGTCTCTGTGTGTGTGTGTGTGTGTGTGTGAGTGTGTGTGTCTGTGCGTGTGTCCGTGTGTGTGTGTCTGTGCGTGTGTCTGTGTGTGTGTGTGTCTGTGTGTGTGTGTGTCTGTGCGTGTGTCTGTGTGTGTGTGTGTCTGTGTGTGTGTCTGTGCGTGTGTCTGTGTGTGTGTGTGTGTGTGTGTGTCTGTGTGTGTGTGTGTGTGTCTGTGTGTGTGTGTCTGTGTGTGTGTGTGTGTGTGTGTGCAGGGTGGAGCAGGTGGCGAAGGCGTTCCTCCTCCTGGTGAAGGATGAGAGTGTGAATGGAGCGGCTCTCACGGTGACGAGTGAAGGTGCAGCGTATGTCACCTTCCCTAAAGAAGTGGAGACCACGCCCATCTCTCTGTAACCATAGAAACCTTTTAGTCCTGGACCAATCACTTTCTCTTCTAAAACAAATCAGTTTTTGATTCCAGATTCCTGCTGATGTGTTTAATAACCCTGTGTGTGAAGTGTGTTTATTATCTCACTAATCTGCTCTGAATGTTCTTCTGATGATCTCCCAATGTTCTTCTGATGATCTCCCAATGTTCTTCTGATGATCTCCCAATGTTCTTCTGATGATCTCCCAATGTTCTTCTGATGATCTCCCAATGTTAGTCTACATCTGGAAAAACTACACCGAAATAAAGATTTCGGAATTTTTGATTAAACAAATCTGTTGTGTTTTAAAATGAACAGAAACTAACGGAAACATCAAATATGAGAACACTCATTATACACCCTGTCTGTCTGTCTGTATATCTGTCTGTCTGCCTGCCTGTCTGTATATCTGTCTGAGAGTGAGTGCCCTGCCTGTGTGTGTGCAGTGAAGGACATTTATGATCTCTATGAATCAACGACAGACATGTTCATGAAGTGAGAGTGCAGGGGCGGGGCTTCAAAGACAGGAGGAATTTTAATTGGTAGAGCACGTGGGATGAGGGATGTAAAAACACGCTTCTATTTAATGCTGAACATATGTGATTTATTGTGTTAGTATTTATTCATTAGTTAGAAGAGTTTAATTGCTCTAGCGCAGCGCATGTGTAGCCTCTTCACTCCTAACCCCGAGCCCTAACCCCTAAACCCTACAGAGTGAATGTAGTGCAGTGGTCAGGAGGTCATTAGCACACGGCTGAAGTGAGGAGGATTTACAGCGCGGCTTTAACGGCCCGTGTGTGTGGAGGTGAGACTGATGAGAGTGAGACAGGTTTACAGCACACCTTTAAGGTCACGTCCCATTCAAACAGCTCTCACTACACACAACACTCCTCACTGCAGGGAAACAGGAAGTGGGAATCATCACCATGAAACCCGCACCCGTCACCGGGTCGCGGTGTGCAGCAGCAGGAATCCGCGACCGGAACAGAGACGCAGCACGGACATGAAAACGGCGGCGCGAGCTCATCCCACACGTTTCCGCAGACACCAAACTGTCCATCATCAAACCCCTGAGACTGACCGCCGGTTACATCGCTCACCTGACCGTCATCCTGCACGAGCCCAACGTAACACGGTGGGTGTAGTATACTGTATGCAGTTGAATGTGAGTAATGCAAGTTACATCAGTGTCCCGCTAGAGGGCAATGTTGTGTTTATGTAAAAACGGAAGTGTGTTCTGATTCAGTGAGTGTTCGGGTGGTGAAAAAAAGGAGCCGTTCAGCAGGCACGCAGTGCTCCCCTCCCCTCCCCTCCCCTCCCTGTTGCGTCAGGAAGGACATCCGGCGTAAAACCTGTGCCAAGTTGTTGTGCGGACCAGTTGGTCCGGTGTGGTGACCCCTCACACACACCGGGAACAGCAGAAAGATCAACAACAACTACACATAAGACATGTAGAGACTCCTGCAGTGTAACCTCTGATTCATCACAATATGACAAAATGTACTTTACTGAAAAGTTGCAGGATTTATCATTACACTAAATATAATGATTTAATTAAAAATAACGGAAATATACAACATAACTCAACAGATGCAAACAGTTCTATCTTAACAAGCAGAAACTCCAAATTCCATTCTAATATTTCTTGGTTTTAGATTATATTATACTCAGTGCTTAATCTGAGCCGGATCCTGTTCCGGGAAATGTCCGATTTTCGTGTTTTGCGTTCCGGTATTTATTTTAATCGATCCGGCATTAACTTGCTGGTGACCTGACAGCCTGACCGGACTATTTAATATTGTTTCTACTATGCGCCTTACCAAGCCTGCGTTGCACTTGCGCTTCCTAGCGGAGAATTGTGGGTAAAATGTAAATTGATGGTGGGCGGGGTCTATTTCCATCAGAGTCGCGCAGCGCTGCCCAGTGGGTCACGCAGGTTTGTGGTTCGAGCAGCGCGGACCAACTTCAGCTGAAACTGGTCCGCGCTGCACTATCCACTGGGCTGCGCAAGTAAACCAGCTCAACTCTGCGCTATCCGGACTGTCCCGCTGCTCTGTCCATTGGGCCGCGCAGATATTTGGTCCGCCCAGGGCGGCTCAATCGGGTAGCGCGGTTTCGTCCCACTTTTGATGTGTTTGGCTTCCCATAAATCACCAACCAATGAGAGTAACTGTAAACTTAAGAAAGCTGATTGGTCAAAAACATATGTTGAGGACCAGTGATTATTGTTTCGCGCGCAGTGAGCAGCGGAAAGAAAGAATGGTTTATTGGTCTACCTAAATAAAAATTATTATTTCAAAATGTCAAAAAGACCGTCAAATATATTTTCATTTTTTTTAAATCCACGAGAAAAGCTGATGGTGTGCCTGATCAAAAGAAATACAGAGAACATGGAACTGCACACCTGGATCAAGATAGTGGGAGACAGAAGCAAAGCGAGTTACACCGGTCAGAACGGTGTACGCAAACACGGTGACAGAAACCTCCACTGATCAGATAAAAGATATTGAGCACAGTCCTACTAAACCGGATATGGTAGCAGAAAGCCAGAAGAGCCAGTCGGTACACAATTATACAGAGTTGTTAATGCAGAAGCTGAACAGATTGAAACGACTTCTACAGTATTTCGAACAGCTTACAAAGAGTCAAACCGCAATAGACCTGCCCATGGATTCGAGCACGAAATAGATTGCCAAGAGTTAAATGGCATCGATTTGGGGCGTATCTTAGGCAACACGTTTATATATATATAATATTTAAGCAACGGGTTAATGTTTATAATTGCGCTACCACCGGTTAGTGACGTCATGTTCCGGGAAAACTGAAGTTGTGTGGTTGGTGTCGGTCACAGCGGTGAGAGATTGCTGGTTTTGTTCCGGAAATTATTCATTTACAAATTAAGCACTGATTATACTGGAAAAGTCTTTTTTTCTTTTTTGATCAAAAAGCCAGATTTTATATTTCATTTTATACACAGTAATATAGAATCGATATAATAATAATAATCATCATCATATTGAGTTAATACGTTTGTCATGTTTATGGTGTGTGCTGTGGGTCAGAGAGAAGGACTCTGTGGTCCACCTCACTGATGAAGGTGAAACAGGAAGTCGCTGGCCTTCGTCTGGTGTGGAAGCTTGAGTGACGTCAGCAGCACAGTGTTTAGCAAGACAGGCACCGCCCCTTTTAAACCCGCCCTGCATTTACAGTGATTGGTCGGTAGTGGTGTGGGCGGAGCTTGGCTCAGAACTGTGAGGATGATGATGATAATGAAGACTGTGTGAAATGTTCTTCTCATTTTATAAAGCTAGCGGAGAGAAACGGAAGACTTTCAGTTCAGAATTTCATTGAATAATTTTTTAGCAAAATTGTAGACTATTGTTTTATGTAACTTCTAAATCCAACAGTAAACTGCTTCATAAAGACATCTTTGCTCTCAAAACCAAAAATATGAATATATGAAAATTACAAACCTGCTGTAGTGTTTCAGCAAAACACACACACACACACACACACACACACCAGCTCCTGCCCTCTCTCTCTCTCTCTCTCTCTCTCTCTGCATAATAAGAGTAAAAATATCCTATATTAATATTAAATAATTATGTGATAATTTAATGTTTCTGGCAAAAAGTAAAACTTCATTCCATTAGAAATATCATGAAGTGTATAAAACTCCAGTGAAGCAGAGATCAGAGTAGAGGATTCATTTACTCTCATATCACATCACACATCAATCTGTTTCAATCTGCCTTCTATACAAAACCATCATCACCAGTGTGGAGTTACCCAGGCAAGGGGCGGTGCCAGGTGGATGCTGCAGGAAGATAAGGGGCGGTGCCAGGTGGATGCTACAAAGGTAAATGGGTGTGGTCAGATGAATGATGCAAAGATACAGATAGGCAGGGCAAGGTGAATGCTGCAGGGAGATGAGTGGGTGTGGCCAGATGAAGGGCGTGGTGAGATGAGCAGCAGGTCAACACCAGGTGAATGTTGTGTGATTGGTTAGTAAACAAACTCCATGTGATCAGAATGGATTAAATTATGAAACTGCTACAACTACATTTCATTTTATTAAATATATATAATCACATTCTAACTCTACATATTTTAATCATCTCATTAATAATTCATCGACTTCTGCAATAAAGTCTTACAATTTAATGCAACATGTAAAATGGGGAAGATTTTCAGATGAAGTGGTGTAACAACAACAGCGGTGTTACACAGATCATTATTTTAGACAGATTTAAAGTAGCATGTGTTTATTTTCAAATTTAAAAACACAAAACTGTAGCCCCGCCCCTGAGACAAGTCCATTCAGGGTCAAACCGCTGTCCAGTGAGAAGAGATACAGAAGACATGTTCGTTTTAAAATACAACACTGCAACAGTATCATAGATGGAGATAAAACATAAGCGAGTTATCGGCGTGAGGAAGCTTCCAGCATCCAGAAAGAAAATATTAGGGATAAAGAAAAATGGTGGAGGATCAGAAGCAGACACTCTGTACTCAGTCAGGGCGCTGGGAGAAACCGGATGGCTAATCATTCCATGTGAACCGTGAGTGGTGCTCAGTGTTCTAGTGAAGTGTTATTAACGTTAATGAGCAGCTAACGGGACGTGTCACACGCTGCACTCGGCTCAGACTCATCCTGTGATCGTTAGCAGTTTTGGCACAGAAACCAGAGAATAACAGTTGACATGAGGAACCAAAAAGCACTTCAGGGTCATTAAAATTAGATGGGCGGACAGACAGACAAGCTCCGCCCACAGCGCTGATCTCAAGACTGATAGTGTGTTTGTAGAAACAGATCAATATTCACATTGAAGTCTGCTAAAGTGTGAGCAGTCATTAAGTAGATCAGCAGAGGTGTGTGTGTGTGTGTGTGTGTGTCTGCTGAAGAGGGGCGGTGTGTTACTCCAGCTGTTTACTTCCCTCTGATTTCTGGTCCAGTCGGCTCTTACTGCTCTTCACCATATAAATAAAGTACGTGAGCGTTTCCTTCTCGTTCACCGGAATGTTCCGGAAGTGACGACTCACCGTCTGAAACAAAACACACACACACACACACAGAGACACACACACACACACACAGAGACATAGACACACAGAGACACACACACACAGAGACATAGACACACACACACACACACAGAGACATAGACACACAGACACACACAGACACAGAAGACATAATTAGACTATTAATCTCAACTCTGAGTTATGAGTCTGCAAGTCACTGCGAGGCTCAGTGCTAAATTCTGATTGGTCAGACGGAAACATCTGTACAACTTCAGCCACATGATGCACTGGTGTTTGTTAGTTACACACTAACTCTTCTGTAACACAGTATTTTATTTTAATGACAGTGTGTGTGTGTTTTTTCACTTTTACACTTTCTCACACACACACACTACACTCACACACACACTACACTCACACACACACTACACTACACTCACACACACTACACGACACTCACACACACTACACTACACACACTACACTACACACACTACACACACTACACTACACACACTACACACACTACACTACACACACTACACTACACACACTACACTACACTCACACACACCACACTACACACACCACATTACACACACTACACTACACTACACACACTACACTCACACACACACCACACTACACACACACACACTACACACACACACTACACACACCACACTACACACACACCACTACACACAAACACACACTACACACACCACACTACACACACACACTACACTACACACACACACTACACTACACACACACACACACTACACTACACACACACTACACTCACACACTACACTACACACACACTACACACACACACACTACACTACACACACACACTACACACACACACACAACACTACACACACACACACCACACTACACTACACACACACACACACACACACACTACACTACACTACACTCACTAGAGCTGGGCAATATAACCAAAAAATTGAATCTCCGATTTTTTAAAAACAAAACCCGATTTTCGATTTTAAAACGATTATTTTTCTTTAAAAAAATTTAATAAAACACTAGAGACTATAGAATAGATTTTTTTAATTTGAGCAAAAACACTATAACCAAACATATGAACTGCTAATGTGGAATAAAAGTGCAAAGTGCGAACTTACTTTCACTAACAAGTTTTTTTTTGTTATTTTAGAAAAACAATAATCAATACAACATAAAAACCTTTTTTGGGGATTTATAAAATACAAACTTTCACCAGTCTTTACAAGTTCTAATTATTCTAGTAAAATAAAGTAATATAACAAAATATGAGGGATTTATAAAGTGCAGACTGCAGACTTAACTTACATCACTTTATAAAATACATAACTAACACCTGGAAAAAATCCCTGAAGAAAAACAGTTTTGTAAATCAGTTCAACATGCAACTAACACGCTAAATAAAACCAACACGCAACTAACACGCTAAATAAAACCAACACGCAACTAACACGCTAAATAAAACCAACACGCAACTAACACGCTAAATAAAACCAACACGCAACTAACACGCTAAATAAAACCAACACGCAACTAACACGCTAAATAAAACCAACACGCAACTAACACGCTAAATAAAACCAACACGCAACTAACACGCTAAATAAAACCAACACGCAACTAACACGCTAAATAAAACCAACACGCAACTAACACGCTAAATAAAACCAACACGCAACTAACACGCTAAATAAAACCAACACGCAACTAACACGCTAAATAAAACCAACACGCAACTAACACGCTAAATAAAACCAACACGCAACTAACACGCTAAATAAAACCAACACGCAACTAACACGCTAAATAAAACCAACACGCAACTAACACGCTAAATAAAACCAACACGCAACTAACACGCTAAATAAAACCAACACGCAACTAACACGCTAAATAAAACCAACACGCAACTAACGCTAAATAAAACCAACACGCAACTAACATGCTAAATATACTAACACGCTAAATAAAACCAACACGCAACTAACACGCTAAATAAAACCAACACGCAACTAACACGCTAAATAAAACCAACACGCAACTAACATGCTAAATATACTAACACACTAAATAAAACCAACACGCAACTAACACGCTAAATAAAACCAACACGCAACTAACACGCTAAATAAAACCAACACGCAACTAACACGCTAAATACACTAACACACTAAATAAAACAAACCAGGAGCCAGACAGCATTTTACATCTGTGTATACGGCACAATCAGGGGCAAGTCTAGGATTTTCATTTAAGGGGGGCTCCGCCCCCAATGAGGGCATAATAGTAAAAATAAATAAATAAATAAATAAATAAATAAATAAATAAAATAAAGGTGTGACTATCAGGGTAGGACGGGAAACTTATTGCAGCATTCCACTGTATTGCATAGATGTGTACAACATTTGAGTACTGAACAAGACAAATACAAGTCTTCCTGATCACACACACACTCACACACACACTCTCACACACTCTCACACACACACACTCTCACACACACACACAATCACAAACACACTCACACACACACTCTCACACACTCTCACACACACACACTCTCACACACACACACAATCACAAACACACTCACACACACACACACACACACACACACACACACACACACTCTCACACACACACACTCTCACACACACACACAATCACAAACACACTCACACACACACTCTCACACACACTCACACACACACAATCACAAACACACACTCACACACTCTCACACACACCCACACACTACACTCACACACCACACAATACACTCACACACCACACACACACACTCACACACCACACTCTCACACCACACACACACTACACTCACACAAACTTCACACACACTACACTCACACACACGCACACTACACTCACTACTCACACACAAACTACACTCACCACTCACACACTACACTCACACACACACACACACACACTACACACACACACACACACTACACACTCACTACACTCACACAAACTACACTCACTACACTTGCACACACACTACACTCACACCACACACACACACTCTCTCACACACTCACACTACACTCACTACACTTGCACACTACACACACTACACTTGCACACACACACTAAACTCGCACACACACGCACACACACTACACTCGCGCACACTCGCGCGCGCACGCACTACACTCGCGCGCGCACGCGCACGCGCTACACTCGCGCGCGCTACGCGCTAGTGTGTGTGTAGTGTGTGTGTGTGAGTGTAGTGTAGTGTGTGAGTGTAGTGCAGTGTGTGTGTATGTGTGAGTGTAGTGTAATGTGTGTGAGTGTGTGAGTGTGTGTGTGAGTGTAGTGTGTGTAGTGTGAGTGAGTGTAGTGTGTGTGTGTGTAGTGTGAGTGTGTGAGTGTAGTGTGTGTCTGTTGTGTGTGTGTGGTGTGTGTGTGTGAGTGTAGTGTAAGTGTGAGTGTAGTGTGTGTGTGTAGTGTGTGTGTAGTGTGTGTGAGTGTAGTGTGTGTGAGTGAGTATTGTGTGAGTGTAGTGTGTGTGTAGTGTGTGTGTGTAGTGTGAGTGTGTGTGTGTGTGTAGTGTGTGAGTGTGTGTAGTGTGAGTGTGTGTGAAGTGTGTGTGTGTAGTGTGTGTGTGAGTGTAGTGTGTGTGTGGGAGTGTAGTGTGTGTGTGTAGTGTAGTGTGTGTGAAGTGTGTGTGTGAGTGTAGTGTAGTGTGTGTGTGTGTGTGTGTGTGTAGTGTGTGTGTGAAGTGTGTGTGTAGTGGGTGTGAGTGTAGTGTAGTGTGTGTGAAGTGTGTGTGTGAGTGTAGTGTGCGTGTGAAGTGTGTGTGTGAGTGTAGTGTGCGTGTGAAGTGTGTGTGTGAGTGTAGTGTGTGTGTGTGAAGTGTGTGTGTGAGTGTAGTGTGTGTGTGTGAAGTGTGTGTGTGTAGTGTGTGTGTGAGTGTGTGAGTGTAGTGTGTGTGTGAGTGTAGTGTGTGTGTGTGTGAGTGTAGTGTGTATGTGTAGTGTGAGTGTGTAGTGTGTGTGTGTGAGTGTAGTGTGTGTGTGAAGTGTGTGTGTAGTGTGTGTGAGTGTAGTGTAGTGTGTGTGAAGTGTGTGTGTGAGTGTAGTGTGCGTGTGAAGTGTGTGTGTGAGTGTAGTGTGCGTGTGAAGTGTGTGTGTGAGTGTAGTGTGTGTGTGTGAAGTGTGTGTGTGAGTGTAGTGTGTGTGTGTGAAGTGTGTGTGTGTAGTGTGTGTGTGAGTGTGTGAGTGTAGTGTGTGTGTGAGTGTAGTGTGTGTGTGTGTGAGTGTAGTGTGTATGTGTAGTGTGAGTGTGTGAGTGTAGTGTGTGTGTGTGAGTGTAGTGTGTATGTGTAGTGTGAGTGTAGTGTGTGTGTGTAGTGTGTGTGTGTAGTGTGTGTGTAGTGTGTGTGAGTGTAGTGTGTGTGTGAGTGAGTGTAGTGTGTGAGTAGTGTGTGTGTAGTGTGAGTGTAGTGTGTGTGTGAGTGTAGTGTGAGTGTAGTGTGTGAGTGTAGTGTGTGTGTAGTGTGTGTGTAGTGTGTGTGTGTGTGTAGTGTGTGAGTGTAGTGTGTGTAGTGTGAGTGTGTGTGTGTGTAGTGCGTGAGTGTAGTGTGTGTGTGAAGTGTGTGTGTGTAGTGTGTGTGTGTGAGTGTGTGTAGTGTGTGTTTGAGTGTAGTGTAGTGTGTGTGTGTGTGTAGTGTGTGTGTGTGAGTGTAGTGCGTGTGTGAAGTGTGTGTGTGTGTGTGAGTGTAGTGTAGTGTGTGTGAAGTGTGTGTGTGTGAGTGTAGTGTGCGTGTGAAGTGTGTGTGTGTGAGTGTAGTGTGTGTGTGAGTGTAGTGTGTGTGTGTAGTGTGAGTGTGTGTGTGTGTAGTGTGAGTGTGTGTGTGTGTGTGTGTAGTGTGTGAGAGTAGTGTGTGTGTGTGTAGTGTGAGTGTGTGTGTAGTGCATGAGTGTAGTGTGTGTGTGTGAAGTGTGTGTGAGTGTGTGAGTGTAGTGTGTGTGTAGTGTGAGTGTAGTGTGTGTGTAGTGTGTGTGTGAGTGTAGCGTGAGTGTAGCGTGAGTGTGTGAGTGTAGTGTGTGTGTGTGGTGTGTGTGTGTGAGTGTAGTGTGTGTGTGTGAGTGTAGTGTGTGTGTGAGTGTAGTGTGTGTGTGTGTGAGTGTAGTGTGTGTGTGTAGTGTGTGTGTAGTGTGTGTGAGTGTAGTGTGTGTGTGAGTGAGTGTAGTGTGTGAGTGTAGTGTGTGAGTAGTGTGTGTGTAGTGTGAGTGTGTGTGTGTGTAGTGTGTGAGTGTAGTGTGTGTAGTGTGAGTGTGTGTGTAGTGCGTGAGTGTAGTGTGTGTGTGTGTGTAGTGTGTGTGTGTGTGTGTAGTGTGTGTTTGAGTGTAGTGTAGTGTGTGTGTGTGTGTAGTGTGTGTGTGTGAGTGTAGTGCGTGTGTGAAGTGTGTGTGTGTGAGTGTAGTGTAGTGTGTGTGAAGTGTGTGTGTGTGAGTGTAGTGTGCGTGTGAAGTGTGTGTGTGTGAGTGTAGTGTGTGTGTGTGTGTGTAGTGTGTGTGTGTGAGTGTAGTGTGTGTGTGTGTGAGTGTAGTGTGTGTGTGTGAAGTGTGTGTGTGAGTGTAGTGTGTGTGTGTGAAGTGTGTGTGTGAGTGTAGTGTGTGTGTGTGAAGTGTGTGTGTGAGTGTAGTGTGTGTGTGGGAGTGTAGTGTGTGGGAGTGTAGTGTGTGTGTGTGTGAGTGTAGTGTGTGTGTGTGTAGTGTGTGTGTTTGAGTGTAGTGTGTGTGTGAGTGTAGTGTGCGTGTAGTGTGTGTGTGTGTAGTGTGTGTGTGTGAGTGTAGTGTGTGTGTGTAGTGTGGGTGTGTGTGTGAAGTGTGTGTGTGAATTGTGTGTGTGTGTGTGAAGTGTGTGTGTGAATTGTGTGTGTGTGTAGTGTGTGTGTGAAGTGTGTGTGTGTGAGTGTAGTGTGTGTGAAGTGTGTGTGTGAGTGTAGTGTGCATGTGTAGTGTGTGTGCATGTGTAGTGTGCATGTGTAGTGTGTGTGTGTGTGTGTGAGTGTAGTGTGTGTGAAGTGTGTGTGTAGTGTGTGTGTGTAGTGTGTGTGAGTGTAGTGTGTGTGTGTAGTGTGTGTGTGAGTGTGTGAGTGTAGTGTGTGTGTGAGTGTAGTGTGTGTGTGTAGTGTGTGTGTGTGAGTGTAGTGTGTGTGTGTGTGTGAGTGTAGTGTGTGTAGTGTGTGTGAGTGTAGTGTGCGTGTAGTGTGTGTGTGTGTAGTGTGTGTGTGTGAGTGTAGTGTGTGTGTGTAGTGTGGGTGTGTGTGTGAAGTGTGTGTGTGAATTGTGTGTGTGTGTGTGAAGTGTGTGTGTGTGTAGTGTGTGTGTGTGAGTGTAGTGTGTGTGAAGTGTGTGTGTGAGTGTAGTGTGCATGTGTAGTGTGTGTGTGTGTGTGAGTGTAGTGTGTGTGAAGTGTGTGTGTGTAGTGTGTGTGAGTGTAGTGTGTGTGAAGTGTGTGTGTGTAGTGTGTGTGAGTGTAGTGTGTGTGTGTAGTGTGTGTGTGAGTGTGTGAGTGTAGTGTGTGTGTGAGTGTAGTGTGTGTGTGTAGTGTGTGTGTGTGAGTGTAGTGTGTGTGTGTGAGTGTAGTGTGTGTAGTGTGTGTGAGTGTAGTGTGTGTGTGTAGTGTGTGTGTGTGTGTGTGAGTGTAGTGTGTGTGTGAGTGTAGTGTGTGTGTGTAGTGTGTGTGTGTGAGTGTAGTGCGTGTGTAGTGTGAGTGAGTGTAGTGTGTGTGAGTGTAGTGTGAGTGTGTGAGTGTAGTGTGTGAGTGTAGCGTGAGTGTAGCGTGTGTGTAGTGTGTGTGTGTGGTGTGTGTGTGTGAGTGTAGTGTGTGTGTGTGAGTGTAGTGTGTGTGTGAGTGTAGTGTGTGTGTGTGTGTAGTGTGTGTGTGAGTGTAGTGTGTGTGTGTAGTGTGTGTGTAGTGTGTGTGAGTGTAGTGTGTGTGTGAGTGAGTAGTGTGTGAGTGTAGTGTGTGTGTAGTGTGAGTGTAGTGTGTGAGTAGTGTGTGTGTGTGTGTGTGTAGTGTGTGAGTGTAGTGTGTGTAGTGTGAGTGTGTGTGTAGTGCGTGAGTGTAGTGTGTGTGTGTGTGTAGTGTGTGTGTGTGAGTGTAGTGTGTGTGTGTGTAGTGTGTGTTTGAGTGTAGTGTAGTGTGTGTGTGTGTGTGTAGTGTGTGTGTGTGTGAGTGTAGTGCGTGTGTGAAGTGTGTGTGTGTGAGTGTAGTGTAGTGTGTGTGTAGTGTGTGTGTTTGAGTGTAGTGTGTGTGTGAGTGTAGTGTGTGTGTGTGTGTGTAGTGTGTGTGTGTGAGTGTAGTGTGTGTGTGTAGTGTGGGTGTGTGTGTGAAGTGTGTGTGTGAATTGTGTGTGTGTGTGTGAAGTGTGTGTGTGTGTAGTGTGTGTGTGTGAGTGTGAAGTGTGTGTGTGAGTGTAGTGTGCATGTGTAGTGTGTGTGTGTGTGAGTGTAGTGTGCATGTGTAGTGTGTGTGTGTGTGTGTGAGTGTAGTGTGTGTGAAGTGTGTGTGTAGTGTGTGTGTGTAGTGTGTGTGAGTGTAGTGTGTGTGTGTGTAGTGTGTGTGTGAGTGTAGTGTGAGTGTAGTGTGTGAGTGTAGTGTGTGTGTGTGAGTGTAGTGTGTGTGTGTGTGTGTGTGAGTGTAGTGTGTGTGAGTGTAGTGTGTGTGTAGTGTGTGTGTGAGTGTAGTGTGTGTGTGTAGTGTGTGTGTGAGTGTAGTGTGTGTGTAGTGTGTGTGTGTGAGTGTAGTGTGAGTGTGTGAGTGTAGTGTGTGTGTGAGTGAGTGTAGTGTGTGAGTGTAGTGTGAGTGTAGTGTGAGTGTGAGTGTAGTGTGAGTGTAGTGTGTGTGTAGTGTGTGTGAGTGTAGTGTGTGTGTGAGTGAGTATTGTGTGAGTGTAGTGTGTGTGTAGTGTGAGTGTGTGTGTAGTGCGTGAGTGTAGTGTGTGTGTGTAGTGTGAGTGTGTGTGTGTGTAGTGTGTGAGTGTGTGTAGTGTGAGTGTGTGTGTAGTGCGTGAGTGTAGTGTGTGTGTGTGTGTGAGTGTAGTGTGTGTGTGGGAGTGTAGTGTAGTGTGTGTGAAGTGTGAGTGTAGTGTAGTGTGTGTGTGTGTAGTGTGTGTGTTTGAGTGTAGTGTGTGTGTGAAGTGTGTGTGTGTGTAGTGTGTGTGAGTGTAGTGTAGTGTGTGTGAAGTGTGTGTGTGAGTGTAGTGTGCGTGTGAAGTGTGTGTGTGAGTGTAGTGTGTGTGTAGTGTGTGAGTGTAGTGTGTGTGTAGTGTGTGTGTGAGTGTAGTGTGAGTGTGTGTAGTGTGAGTGTGTGTGTAGTGTGTGTGTGTGTAGTGTGAGTGTGTGTGTAGTGTGTGTGTGTGTAGTGTGAGTGTGTGTGTAGTGTGTGTGTGTGTAGTGTGAGTGTGTGTGTAGTGTGTGTGTAGTGTGTGAGAGTAGTGTGTGTGTGTGTAGTGTGAGTGTGTGTGTGTGTGTAGTGCATGAGTGTAGTGTGTGTGTGTGAAGTGTGTGTGTGTAGTGTGTGTGTGAGTGTGTGAGTGTAGTGTGTGTGTAGTGTGAGTGTGTGAGTGTAGTGTGTGTGTAGTGTGTGAGTGTAGTGTGTGTGTGTGGTGTGTGTGTGTAGTGTGAGTGTGTGAGTGTAGTGTGTGTGTGTGAGTGTAGTGTGTGTGTGTGAGTGTAGTGTGTGTGTGAGTGTGAGTGTGTGTGTGTATGGTGTGTGTGTGTGGTGTGTGTGTGTGAGTGTAGTGTGAGTGTGTGAGTGTAGTGTGTATGTGTAGTGTGAGTGTGTGAGTGTAGTGTGTGTGTGTAGTGTGTGTGTAGTGTGTGTGAGTGTAGTGTGTGTGTGTAGTGTGTGTGTAGTGTGTGTGAGTGTAGTGTGTGTGTGAGTGAGTGTAGTGTGTGAGTAGTGTGTGTGTAGTGTGAGTGTAGTGTGTGTGTGAGTGTAGTGTGAGTGTAGTGTGTGAGTGTAGTGTGTGTGTAGTGTGTAGTGTGTGAGTAGTGTGTGTGTAGTGTGTGTGTAGTGTGTGTGTAGTGTGTGTGTGTGTGTGTGAGTGTAGTGTGTGTAGTGTGTGTGTGTGTGTGTGTGTAGTGCGTGAGTGTAGTGTGTGTGTGTGTGAAGTGTGTGTGTGTGTGAGTGTGTGTAGTGTGTGTGTGAGTGTAGTGTGTGTGTAGTGTGTGAGTGTAGTGTGTGTGTAGTGTGTGTGTGAGTGTAGTGTGAGTGTGTGTAGTGTGAGTGTGTGTGTAGTGTGTGTGTGTGTAGTGTGAGTGTGTGTGTAGTGTGTGTGTGTGTAGTGTGAGTGTGTGTGTAGTGTGTGTGTGTGTAGTGTGAGTGTGTGTGTAGTGTGTGTAGTGTGTGTAGTGTGAGTGTGTGTGTGTGTGTAGTGCATGAGTGTAGTGTGTGTGTGTGAAGTGTGTGTGTGTAGTGTGTGTGTGAGTGTGTGAGTGTAGTGTGTGTGTAGTGTGAGTGTGTGAGTGTAGTGTGTGTGTAGTGTGTGAGTGTAGTGTGTGTGTGTGAAGTGTGTGTGTGTAGTGTGTGTGTGAGTGTGTGAGTGTAGTGTGTGTGTAGTGTGTGAGTGTAGTGTGTGTGTGAGTGTAGTGTGTGTGTAGCGTGAGTGTGTGAGTGTAGTGTGTGTGTGTAGTGTGTGTGTGTGTAGTGTGTGTGTGAGTGTAGTGTGTGTGTGTGAGTGTAGTGTGTGTGTGTGAGTGTAGTGTGTGTAGTGTGAGTGAGTGTAGTGTGTCTGTTGTGTGTGTGTGGTGTGTGTGTGTGAGTGTAGTGTGAGTGTGTGAGTGTAGTGTGTGTGTGTAGTGTGTGTGTGAGTGTAGTGTGTGTAGTGTGTGTGTAGTGTGTGTGAGTGTAGTGTGTGTGAGTGTAGTGTGTGTGTAGTGTGTGTGTAGTGTGAGTGTAGTGTGTGTGTGAGTGTAGTGTGTGTGTAGTGTGTGAGTGTAGTGTGTGTGTGTGTGTAGTGTGTGTGAGTGTAGTGTGTGTGTAGTGTGTGTGTGTGTGTGTGTAGTGTGTGAGTGTAGTGTGTGTAGTGTGAGTGTGTGTGTGTGTAGTGCGTGAGTGTAGTGTGTGTGTGTGTGAAGTGTGTGTGTGTGAGTGTGTGTAGTGTGTGTGTGAGTGTAGTGTAGTGTGTGTGTGTGTGTAGTGTGTGTGTGTGAGTGTAGTGTGCGTGTGAAGTGTGTGTGTGTGAGTGTAGTGTGTGTGTGTGTGTGTGTGTGTAGTGTGTGTGTGTGTGTGTGTGTGTGTAGTGTGTGTGTGTGTAGTGTGTGTGTGTGTGTAGTGTGTGTGTGTGTAGTGTGTGTGTGTGTGTATGTGTGTGTGTGTGTGTGTGTGTGTGTGTGTGTGTGTGTGTAGTGTGTGTGTGTGTAGTGTGTGTGTGTGTGTAGTGTGTGTGTGTGTAGTGTGTGTGTGTGTGTGTGTAGTGTGTAGTGTGTGTGTGTGTAGTGTGTGTGTGTGTGTGTGTGTGTGTGTGTGTGTG